>NC_137274.1:11594615-11762115 GCF_053477335.1 Acartia tonsa
GCTTGTCACTCTGCTGTGGCAGCTTGATGAAAATTCAAATTTCTTTAAAGAAGTGATGGCCCTACATGACCATGTGTGTTTCTTTGATCAATATTTATTTTTGAACCGACCCCAAGGACTCGCCGGCCACTTTCGCAGTCTACTCCGCCTGCGGCATATCAAGATTGCGGCTGTTCTCTGTGAACAACTATGTTCCCGATATGCGGAGGTGGGAGTCAAGTACATGTCCTGCCAGCCCAACTAGACCTACCTTATCTGCCATCCACAGCTCCTCCAGTATCTTCACCATTTGTTAATTCCATGTTCTAAAAAAAGAAATGTTTAAAATTATTTGACCAATGCCTAATTTACATGGAATTAGTGAGGGATAGAGACATAGAGACAAGAACACGTACAGTTAATGACAATAA
The DNA here is from genome assembly GCF_053477335.1 of Acartia tonsa. Lineage (NCBI taxonomy): Eukaryota > Metazoa > Arthropoda > Copepoda > Calanoida > Acartiidae > Acartia > Acartia tonsa. The sequence continues at coordinate 11,595,026 of NC_137274.1, forward strand.
AATGTTGCAATTTCCAGCACATACAAAGTGACGAGATTATCTACACTTGACCCATCCCTGTATACGCCTTCATTGAATAACTCCACTAACATCGAGTCTTAACAAGTTAACCTGTTTAATATTTCCACAATTAATATTAATACATAAATTATGCAGTGTTGTTAATAATAAAGAAATTAGAAATTTTTTGTGCCTCCTAACTGATATTTCTTATTTGACGTACGTCAAAGCTGCTCTATAACTATGCTATGTATATGTAGGAAGACAATAAAAGTAATAAACACCCATCCTTTCTATACTTCTTACTACTTTCCTCCCCCCCCTTGTGTATTTAGGCAAGCCTTCCAGGCTTTATGCCTAGATTCTTGATGTTGAGTTAGGTTTAAAATTGAAAAGTTACGAGTTATCAAGCATCCCCTCCCTCCCTCCCTGATATATCGGGCGAACATTCCATGTTTCTTGCCCAATGATTTGATTCTTAGATAGATCTAAAGGATTAAAAGTTAAAAGTAAAGGATAAGAAGATAAAACGGATTAAAAGACGATAAAAGACGATAAAACATTAAAATCATTAAAACGTTTGTGTTAATAGAATAAAGAGTTTTTTGTTGTTAGTTAACAAATTAATATTTAATATTTAAGCATCGGACTTTCTCATTATAACTTATGCAAACTCTATTTGGTTTAAGAAGAAAGTGTGGCATTTTCTATTAAACTCCTTCTCATTTTCAATTTGTTTTATGTTATTTGGAAGATTGTTGAAGATAGTTGGAAAAGCGTGAAAAGGTGCGTTCAATAGAAAATTTCTGCTTCCTCCTTGTGCGTAGGCAAAATTATTTGCGTTTCTCATGTTATACCTGTGTCGATCTCTGGAGAACTCCCAGGTATTGTTAAATATTTCCGGCTGGAGGCCATTCTGATATTTAAACATAAATTTGCAGACGTTATATTTTATGAGTAAGTCAAAAGGTAAGATTGAGTTGCTTTTGAAAAATTCAGCCGTGTGGGCTCTACTAGGTAGGTTTTCAATTATTCTTATTGCAGACTTTTGAATCTTAATAATCGGATTCAATAAATATTGTGGACATGCAGTGAAAAGAATGCAGCAATACTCAATATTACTTTTGATGTATGATGAATACAAAATTCTCAAATGTTTTTTGTCAAGAAAATGGCGCATTATACGCATTGAATAAATTATTTTGGAAATTTTTGCATATACTTTTTTTAAATGATAGGTATATTTTAATTTTGTATCCAACAGAACACCCAAATGCTTGATAGACCCTTCATTTGCATCAGTTACAAGATCTAATTTAGTGATTTTTTCTGGTGTGTTTTCCCCTATGTTATTCATATTTACAAAGACGTTGAATTCAGACTTAATTAAAGATTCTTCGGGGGTGAGTTGTTCTCTAGGAGAAGTGAAAATCATACACTTGGTTTTTAAAGGATGAATCAATAATTGGTTTGAACTGTACCAGGTAGTCAGTTTTGGGATTATATCTTTGGCAAGCTCAATGAGTTCGGCAAGTGATTCTTTCTCCAGGTAGGAGAGAGCATCATCTGCAAAAAGGTTGATTATTACATTTGGATCTATATTAATTAGATCGTTTATAAAAATCAAAAACAATATAGGTCCTAAAACTGACCCCTGGAGTACGCCAATGATAATACTTTCCAAAGTTGAAAACACACCCTTAAAAAAAACTTTCTGCGTGCGATTACTATAATAACTAACGAACCAACTCAACGGTAATCCCCTAATCCCTGCGTTCCTAAGTTTTTCAAATAACACTTCTCTATTTATCATGTCGAAACATTTCCTGATATCCAAAAATATGGATAAACAGGAATTGTTTCGACTTAGGCACTTTGTGATCATATTTGAAAGGTCTAGGATGTTATGATAGGTTGAAACCCCCCTCCTAAACCCAAATTGGCGTGCGTTGAAAAAATTTCTTTCGTCTAAGAAGTTGACCAAGCTATCACATACATGTTTCTCCAGCGGTTTGGAGAAATTATCAATCAGACTGACACCACGATGGTTGTCAGTCTGATTGAGTGATCCTGATTTGTGTAAAACTATAACCTTGGAAACCTTCATGCTGGAGGGGAAAGTACCGGTTTGGAGGGATAAGTTATAACAATGACAGAGGGGTTGTGCTATCACATCCGCACATTTTGAAAGTAGAAACATTGATACATCATTTGCGTCGGTACTTTTTTTTGGTTTAATATTTCTGATTAAGTTTATGACTTTAAATGGGTAAAGAGGTTCAAAGAAAAGTGAATCTTGGATTGGGGGTGGGAGGTACTCAGAAAAATGTTTGTTTGTTGTTGGGATCTCAGGTTTTAGTGAAGTTCCAAGGTTACAAAAAAATCTATTAAATTCGTTTGCGATGGCTTGGTCACCCTCAATTTTCCTATCCCCAACTTCCAAATATGAGCACTCAGCTGCCCTCTGATCAAAGCCTAACATTTCTTTTAAGCATTTCCAAAGTTTCTTGCTGTCCCCCCCACAATTCCTAATATTAAGTCTATAATACTCAAGTTTAGCTTTCCTTACATTCCTGTTGTAACTGTTCCTATATGAGTTGTACACTGCCTCGCTTTCTCTCGTTCGTTCTCTAAGGAAGTTGTCATGCAAGGCGTGTTTATGTTCACGCATTCTCAAGAGGTGTGGTGTCATGAATTTTTGCAGGGGTGTAGTTTTTTTGTTTTTTCTAATCCGAACGACAGGGCATAAGGTATTGTACAACTCTAGGAATTTTTTTATAAAAATATCATAAGCAGCGTTGACGTTATCTTTATTTAAGACATCAGACCAATCAGTACTGTACAATGCTTCATTTAATGAATTAATGTTGTCATCACCCATCATCCTTTTTTCGTAGAAATCAGGTTGTGTAGGTTTTTTTCCACCATTAATCCTGAAAGCATTGACCAGCATTAAGTGGTCTGATATCTGAGAAGTTAAAACACAAGAAAGCATTAAATTTTGGATAAAATTACCTACGCCAAAAATATCAATTAGTGTGGCACTTGTTCTTGTTATTCTTGTGGCTTTAGTTATTGTGTTTAAGACCCCGTTAAAGTTTAGTGCTTCAATAAGACGCATACTATGACTATTGATATCATTAAGTTTAAGCAAATCAAGATTAATGTCACCAACAATGAAAAAGGGAAGGTCAAGTGCAAATATCCTATCGAGTAGTTCTAGGTATGTGTCAAAGAATTGTTCGATTTCGTCATTAGATTGATTCGGAGGCCTGTACGTATTCAGGACAACGAACTTGAAGCCATTGAGAGAAACTTTAAGGCATATGCTTTCGCATATCCTTTCTTTAAATGAGATCCTTTCAAACAACCTGTCTACTTTATATTGTTTTTGAATAAGTATCCCAACCCCTCCCCCCCCGCTGATGCTTTCTAAGATTAGTGTGCCAATTGTATCCTTCTACATTAAAAACGTCAAGATTTGCTTCGGTATTAACCCACAATTCCTGACACGCAAGCATTGTGGGCATTATACCTTTATTTCTGAAGTTGTCAATACAACTAAGAATCTCGTTATATTTTGCGTGGATACTTTGACAGTTAATACTTAATAGGATTATTAGTTGCTCTTTAAATGATTTTAATTTACTTATTGCTGCATTTTCTGTTAGATAGGTACAATTAATATTAAATTCTTCTTCTAAACCTTCGAAGTTATTGCCATATAAGGGATTAAGTAAGTCATATAACGGGTTAAGATTTAGGTCATTCGGTACCTGTTCATCTAATCCATTAGGGAGGTTTGTTGGAGGTAGGTTCAAGGTCTGGATTTAGCGCAGGAGGATTAGCACGAAACTCGCTAGGTGGGAACAACTGAAAAAAAGTATAAATTAGCGAATAAAATACATAATAAAATAGTTTATATTTACAATATGGGTTGCGAGAATAAAACATTAGTGAAGGGTGTCAATAAATGAGCCCTCCACTACTTTACTAGTTCCTACCCTTAAATAATTTTAGGAAAGAATTGTGTGTACATGGGTAGTTGATTGAGATTAAGTAATTTGAGAGTTTTGATTAATTTTAATTACATACTGATATATGATGCACAAATAATTTTAAGAATTAATTAATATTAATCATAGCATGTGAAATGTAATGATTCATACGTTTTGATAGCTTTTCTTTTTGACGGCGATAACGATAACGATAACGTTAAACTAAATTAGATTAGCAGCGATAATAATAATTTTGATTTTGATGGTAGCCAGATTAATCTTTAATTACATCAGTTAGACAACTATTTTAGACTTTTTATGTTGCCTTTATAACTAGGTAGCTAGATAACTAGGTACTATCCATAGATTTTAGGTCTAAGCTATTTTATCTTACTGTTTTTTTGGCGTTTCTGACTGGCTGAACTTTCTGCTGTGCTGGCTGTGATTTTGGGGGCTCGAACTCGCTCTCGGCCGCTGCACTCGTTCTCGCTGCGGCTCCTTGGCTGGCTGGACTCGCTGTTGGCGGGCTCCTTGGTCTTCTGTGGACGTCGGCCTGTTCAGGGTCTGTGGCTGCCTGGGCTCCTCCTTCGTCTGTTGGACTCATTGGCGGGAACTCCTCGTCGTTGTTGAGCTGTGGAGGGGGTGGGTTATTGTTGTCCTCAAAGTCGTCCTCACTCATCAAGGGGTTGCAGATGTTGGTATTTCTGAAGAATGAATCTCTGTGGGCGTACGGGAGCTTGTTGAACTTGACCAGTGGCGGGGCTTCTTCTCTGCTGAACAGATAATCTGCGCCCGGGATGGGTTTTGTCATCTCCACGAGTGTTTCTCCATATGGGTTTAGGACTTTAAACCATTTTGTTCCGGCCTTCAATTGGAACGCCACTGTCTCTGAGGCTATTTTCGTGCGGGCAACCAGTTTAGTTGAATGAAGGTAAGTCTGTACGGACTTATTGAGTTTCGTTGCGTCATATTGAATCTTCAGCTGGCGTCCAGGGTAGTAGGGTGCGGGTGACAGGCTCTGGTTGGCTGATTTATATTTGTTTAAGTTGGCAGCGTAGTTGTCCATCACGGTGCGTTTGGATATCATAAATGCTGTGAGGAAGATCCTACTGTGAAACCTGAAGATGGCGACCGGTATCTCCTTCTTGGCTGGCGAATGCGGCAGATAATGCGCGTATTCAACTACATCCCCCCAGTGTTGGGGGATGTAGTCGATAAGGCCGTTTTTCCGCGCTATCTGTAGGGCTGGTAGGATTATGGAGGTGTAGATGTGGTACATGGTGATTCTCTCCCGGCTGTGAGGCGCCTGGTATCCCGAGATTCTGCAGGACCAGCTGCGGGATCGTTGTTCCCTACAGGAGTTCTGAAAATATTGGAACTTCTTGTAATTTATGTTATCCAAATTTAACGTATGTACTTTAGTCTCAAGAGCCGCGATACTATCCTTTAACGTTTTTAAAGTCGACGCTGATAATTCTGCGTTTTTAAAACCATCAATGTTTTCCAATTTCTCATTTAAACTATTAAATTGACTTTTTACCGCTTCTATTTCTTCATTTTGTTTGGAGAATTTATCGAAAACTTCTTTGTGACGTACCTTCGCTGTTTTGTCATCGTATTCCTCAAATCTCTTCGTTAGCATTTTATCCATTTTTTTCCAAAAGTCAGGACTGGAATCAAAGTTTGAAGCCATCCTGTTGTTGATGAGTTGTTAGAAGTTTGTTTATATTCTTGGTATGGTTTGGTGATGACGGCGGCCAATGGATGACGTGTATAGTTTGTTGTAACCAATAGCAGAAGGCGTCACTGCGGGTTGACCAATGGGGTGACAGCACGGATTTTGGCCCTTAATACAGTGGCCAAGATTAGTGAAGAAATAGCGGGAATTAATAGTTTAATATTTAATTCACTTAATGTTTATAACGTTAATGATAAGGATAGCGTTAGCGGTTTACACTGCCAATTGACCTAAACGGCGGTGTAAATATGGTGCCAGAACTAGATGCGAGTTGCCCTAGGCTACCATATCTTCCCTTTACACACAATCGCGGAGTGACCACGGGCGAAGGGTAAGGGGGAACTAGTAAAGTGTGGGGGTGTGTTGTACGACTAGTACATTAAACACAATTAGGGCTGGAGAGAGAGATGTTGTCGGCTCCACACACTAAACTAAACTAAACTAAACTAAACTAAACTAAACTAAACTAAACTAAACTAAACTAAACTAAACTAAACTAAACTAATGAGAGAGATGAGAGGAGAAGTGGAAAAGAAAACCCTAAAAAAAGAGATGGATAATCCCTCATTTTTATGACGTCAGCACTGAGCGACTTTTCAGCGTCTTTTTTGTTGTAGATTGTGCCAACTACTGCGGACAAATCAATTGTGAAATGGCAGCTACCATGCATCACTGATATAAGGTCAGATATTCTTAAAATGGTACCCAAAGTTTTATAAAATGGTACCCAAATTTTTATAAACTGGTACCCAAATTTTTATAAAATGGTACCCAAAGTTTTATAAACTTGTACCAAAAGTTTTATAAACTGATAAACAACAGACCTATACGTAACAGACCTATTTTCGTTAATTTAGGCATGTTAGAATTGTCCTATTAATCTAAATCTTTGTCTGATAATTTCTGTAACGATTGAGAGGATGACCAAATTTTGTTTAGATGTGAGTTTCGTGGTGAGCCAGTAACAACTCTCATTGGATCTGCAATCATTTCAGCTGTTGCCACAGGTATTGATCTATCTATTTATTTCAATTTTTTTTTGTAATTTTAATAGTTTAATAGTTATTTCTCGCATCGTATTGTAAACTAGCTTCCGCGGATATAGAATGTACATTTTTATATCCGTAGAAAGCTGGATATAATACGATGCTAGACATAGTTTTTTCGTATGGATGAGAACCGGTTCCTATCCACCGGATTCGAATGAATACGAGAATAGTTATTTCTCGTATCGTATTATAAACGGCTTTCCGCGGATATAGAATGTACAATTATAAGATTAAAACTAGTTTTTTTAGCCCCGTGGTGCCAAAGGCACCGGCTAAAAAAACTAGTTTTAATCTTATGATTGTACATTTCTATATTCGTAGAAAACTGGATATAATACGATGCTAGACATAGTTTTTTTCGTATTCATGAGAACCGGTTCCTATCCACCGGATTCGAATGAATACGAGAAAAAATATTATAGATTTTATTGAAAAAATCTATGAATGCTAATAATATTAATAATTATATTAAAAGATAATTGTAACTGAAGATTGCTTTAATGCATGAAACATGATGTTTTACAAATAATCTTTTGTTATTCATTCTATGTGGACTATACTAGCGGCTTCACCCCTAGCCTCTAGGGGCTTTGCCCCAAGAGGTTTAATTACATCTTTTATTACCTTGAGATACCTTACTCCACCACTATTTTAACCCTTAACGGTCGGGGGGGGGGGGCGTTGAACGCCCCCCCATCCGGTTTTTTCTATCTCATTTTCTGTGTGTGAAAGATGAAGAGCCCAAACTGCTTGACTTTTTAAGTATGGGTATGACACATAACTGAGAGTTGGAATTTTTTGAATATCTCCATCCTGGCGGGCACAGGATGCCAGCAAACCTGGCAGGGTCATCCAGGTAAAGAGCAAAAATATTTTTTTGACTAAAACAAAGCATTTTATCATACCAAAATACTAAAAAATCCTCTAGTAGTACATCCTTATATGAAATACAGGTGTTCAAGTCACTTTCAGGTTCCAGGTACGATCCTGCAGGTCCTGATCCTCCAGGTCTCTAGAAATCTTTAAAAGGCTCCTGTGGCCGCAATTTTTAACTTAGAGACTTCAAATTTTAAACTTAAGCTTTTCTTACATGTCTACATAACATAATAAAATTTCATGAAGATCCGCCGCCGTTTTCCTGCCGACAGCCGACTGCGGCGGCTGGCAGCTGCCAAGTACAGCTGCGGCCAATGAAATTTATATTTTGATATTTCTAATGTAAAATTTACATAAAGATAAACATTTTCAGGAAAAAAAATTTCTTCTAGCTTCAAAAATAAGAAAATTACAGCCATTTGAAATTTTTAAGTAAAAAAGGACCTAAAAACAAAGGTTGTTAAATAAAAGGGTGAAGGAAGCGAAAATTGACTTAGACTTATAATAGGTCGGAAATTCATTATCAAACTGGGGACTTGCACAAAAAAATTTAGCCCTCTAGCTCTAATAGGAACTGAGATAATAAGGGGGGGCGTTGAACGCCCCCCCCCCCCCCCCCCCCGACTGATTAAGGTGCGGCAAGGGGCCCGACTGTAAAGGGTTAAATGATTAAAAATAATTGGCGGGGGGATTTTAAGTTTTTTTTTTGGGGGGGGGGGATTTCTCACCCCCCAAGAAAATAGCCTAAAACCACCACAGGACCAGTAGGTATATTCCCTGAAGAGTAGAATCTGATCTATCCAGTGGTTACTGAGATCTTAAGGGACAGACGGACAGACAGGCGGAAAAATATAATTCTACTTTGTATTATAGTAGTATAGATGTTTTTTTATAAATATTATGTTCAAAAAATCTTCTAAAATATTAGTAAAAATCCTTTAAATTAAATTTATTTTCAACTTTTTTTTTTTTTTTAAATATTATGTTCAAAAAATCTTTTTTTTTTTTTAAATATTTTTTTTAAATATTATGTTCAAAAAATCTTCTAAAATATTAGTAAAAATCCTTTAAATTAAATTTATTTTCAACTTTAGTTTTACATTGACATCTGAAGAGTGCAAACATGCACGAAACAATTTGTAATGTCTGAATAAATATGTAAAATTCATATTTTGTTTGTGAGTTAACCTCTTATATTATTCTCTACATTATGTATTGAGAACTCTCTGGTAACAATTTTGATACCTTCACTTTCAAGATGAAACTAGTCTCCTATTATTAAAATAGGTGAGACCTCTGATCAAAATTGAATCAACGCTCTGAAACAAAAATGATTTCCTTCAACTACTATCCTGAAGAAGAATCTGCCTCCACCCCCTGACCAACTTCATGCAGCACCTGGTAAAACTGGTCCTTACATGGCTTACAAAATCAAGAAGAAGAATTTCAAGAAAGAAACATCTCCTACCCTGCCTTGACGGAACTTCTGATGCTGCTGTATATGAATATTTTTTTTAAATATTATGTTCAAAAAATCTTCTAAAATATTAGTAAAAATCCTTTAAATTAAATTTATTTTCAACTTTAGTTTTGCATTGACATCTGAAGAGTGCAAACGTGCACGAAACAATTTGTAATGTCTGAATAAATATGTAAAATTCATATTTTGTTTGTGAGTTAACCTCTTATAGTATAGATGTATATACAGATAACTACCTCCCTCTCTTTTGCAATGACATTTTTCGTCTGCTATTAAATTGTTTTCTGCTACTTGGCTGTGTTAATAGTCCCAACACCATTTGTTATCAATCTTACCTATCTATCTTTCTATCTATCTATCTATCTATCTATCTATCTATCTATCTATCTATCTATCTATCTATCTATCTATCTATCTATCTATCTATCTATCTATCTATCTATCTATCTATCTATCTATCTATCTATCTATCTATCCATCTATCTATCTTTTCTATATCTATCTATCTATTTAGTAATTGTTCTGATATCCCTGTTGTCTGTATGTCTATGTAGATACCTGGCCCACAAGAATGACGAGGCAAAGGTAGGTTGAACAAGGATGACAACATTCATAAAAGCGAATCTCTGAAACTGTAGGACAAACGAACATTAACACTTATATAGTGTCAGAACTGAATAATCAGAATATAAATTTATAAGAGTCAAAGCAAAATTGTAAGTAAAAATTGCTTAATGTAGGATAATATTTAAGGACATACTTACATTTTAGAGTTGCTTCGCTTATGATATTGAACTTTGTTGTCTAAAGAATCAGTATTAAGATATATAAGTTTTCTTGAATTTTAATGTTAGGGGGAGATTTGAAATCTGCAACAAATTTTAAGGATTTTTTATAAAATTCGTTTTTTGTATAATTCTTTATCTAAAAGCGGAAATGCATTTTAGAATGAAAGTTATTAATTTTGACCAATAGGATAGGTGGATTTTAAACTAACTGCGCTCTAATTGGTTGAATGATGTGGGCCATCCAATCAGAGTGCGTTTTTTTTAAATCCACCAATCACAGATGCCAAAATTAATTAACTTAAATTGCATTTCCGCTTTTAGATAAAGAATTATAGAAAAAACGAATTTTATAAAAAAAAATCCTCAAAATTTGATGCAGATTTCAAATCTCCCCCCAACTTTGAAATTCCGGAAAACTTATATATCTTAATCAGTATACCAAAAATAAGATCAATCAGATAATTAGATCATATAAAAATTTGTTGTTAAAAAAGTAAAAAAACAACATGTTAAAAATGGACGTACGGACATTCTGGTAATGATTATAGAGTTGCTACACTTTCTAAATTGTACCTAACTACTACAGGAATCACCATGCAAAATTTGAAATCGATAGGACAATTTAACGAGCCTCAAAAAAAAGCTATCTGTTACGGACGGACGTACAGACAGGCCGACCCTAATTATAGAAAAGCTTTGCTTCTAATAATATTTTGGGGGGGGGCAAATGGAGAGGTCGTCAATTTTACATTGTATTGCCCCCAAACGACAGCTGAAAACCACGTATAGGTTTCGTGATTTTTTTTTCAGAATTAATTTCGTTATTGGTATAAGCTAGGTGAAACGTAGATTTGCATGGGGATGGGGGGATATCTTTATATTATCCTGCTGCGAAAAACATTTTATGCTAGATGTTGATTCATAGATTTTTAAGGTTTCATGATTTCATTTTTTTATATCCGATATCCATCCATAATTTTTGTGCTTTGCTACTTATGGATGTTGTCATCCTTGTTTATAACTGATTTTTCTTTTAAAAAGTTTGAAACACATAAATATAAAGCGATAAGACAATGGCCGACAAATTGATGTACATCTTTAATGATGATTTACAAAAGTATACCTTTTGTAGATTACAATTAGTGGTTCAAACGTCTGGACACTCAATTAAATGAACCAACCAATCAAATTCAAAGTTCCCAAAGTTGTTAAGCTAAAAAAATGTTATCATAAAAAATTTGGGGACTAGTGTAATAAACAGCCCAATGTCCCCTCCCACTTCGTTGCAACAACTATAAATTTATTTTAAAATTAATGATTTTGAGAAGAAAAAAATCTTCAAATAATTATAACAAAATCCCCCAACAAAATAAATTGCATTTTTAAAATTCTTTTATAGTTATCGCATCGTATTATAGACATTTTTCCGGGACTAGTAAAATAAAAAAATTATAAGATTCTGATTATTTTTTTTGTAGAAAATAAACGCTACATAATTTTTAAGTATAGCACAAAGACGGTTCTAATCCAGCGGATATTAATCAGTTTTAAAGACGAAGCCCAATCTGTACCCCTTTTGATTTCTTTGACGTCATAAAATGAGGGAGTTGAAAGGAGATAAAAAAACTCCAAAAATTAAATATGACTTTTTTGCATAAAAAAAGTAACTTTTTTCGCCATGCAAATGGAAAAAATGCCTCAGGGGCACTTGGGTAAATGAGGGGGAATGGAAAGCCCCTCTTGATTTGAGTGTGAATGTACCATATGCCAAAATTAATATGAATCTATAAGAAGCTTCACTGTAAAGGAGAACCATATTGGTTCAGTGGTTAGTGAGATCCTGTACTACACAGATAGACAAACATCTAGTTACTTTGTAGATGGAAAAAGTCGCTCAATATGACGTCATAAAAATAAGGGAGATGAGAGGAGAAGTGGGATAGAAACCCCCTAAAAAAGAGATGGATAAGCATTCATTTTTATGACGTCACATCTCTTATTTTTGAGCGTCTTTCTCCACTTATGACAAAGAGAGGGGTAGGTTTCTGGTAGAATCCGTAAATGTGTGTGTTTTAAGGCTTAAAAATAGTAGTAGAATGATAATATTCACTAAATATGTGTATTTCTTATTGAAAAGAACTATAGGTAGACACAAATTTTTTTTAAAAAGTTAACATAAATTTATATCGTTCTACTACTGTTTTTAACTTATAACACATAACCTTTTCGAATTTTACCAGAATCCTACCCCCCTCTTTTATAAAAAAAAAGATTCATTTTGTGTATTTTATATCTTATTAAAACAGTAATTATTGTAATGATGATTCATATGATGATAAACAAATACCCAAGCAAATTATTTATAATTTTTTAAACAGATTCAGTCATGTTAGTCAAATGTTCGTTTGTCTCTCTGATTTATTGGGTTTTTAAAAATGAAGCTTTTCTATAATTAGGGTCGGTCTAACCCATCTAACCGTAATAATTAGCTCTTTTCGTTGATTTAGGCATGTTAGAAATGTCTTATCGATTTCAAACTTTGCATGATGATTCCTATTTCAGTTAGGTATAATTTTGATAGCGTAGTTTTATAATCGTTACCAGAATACTGTACGTCATGTTGTTTTATAATTTTTTGTCAACAATTTTTAAAGTGATATAATTATCCTATGTATCTGATTGATCAAATACTGATTCCAAGGACAACAAAGTACAATATTGTTAGCTAAGCATCTCTATAATCAAGTCCTGAAAACGTAAGTATGTCAATAAACATTATCCTTTATCAAGCAACTTTTCAACATATTTACCTACAATTTTGCTTCGACTCTCATACATTTATATTCTGATTATTCAGTTCTGACACTATTTTTTAAAGGAAAGCTATCCTCTACTTGGGGTCGGTCCAACCCATCTAACCGTAATAATTAGCTCTTTTTGTTGATCTAGGCATGTTAGAATTGTCATATCGATTTCAAACTTTGCATGATGATTTCTAATACAGTTAGCAATTTAGAAAGCGTAGCTATATAATCGTTACCAGAATTTCCGTACGGGAACCACTGAACCAATATGGTTCTCCTACAGTGTAGATTATCATAGGTCCTGGAAAGGTTTATAACCAAGATAAAACTCTCTTATTGGTCAGTTCGTTCATTCAGAAGGAGCGTAGGGGCTGGTATGGGATGGGGTTTACCTATATTTTTAGCCAACTGCGTTTTTCACTAGAGAATATGGAAAACTGGTGTAAGATCCAAGTAATAATACATCCATTTCATAAAAATAATGACCACTTCCCCCCGCCTCCAAAAAAAAAAAAAAAATCCAACCCCTTTACCTCATCTACTCTCCTCCTACTGGATTAACAAAATGATCAATAAGTAATGTCCATGTTAGCAACCTCAGCTGACGACAATTTTTCCCCTGTCATAATATTGTACTAGCAGAAACGCCCCCTTGAGGCCTCTAGGGGCACTTGAGAAGGTGGAAGTTGAATTCAACAACCCAATTATTTTAGATATAAAAAGAATTAGTAAAAAAATATTTGAGGAGATTTTTTTGGTGGGTTGATCACCCTCCCTATCCCCCCTCCATTTATTTTTTTTAATGTTTTTGGGGGTGGGGGAATTTTTTTCTAAGTTCGATTTATCTTGGGAGAATAGTGGTACCTTCCCCAAAATAGTTAAAAACCTTCCCATGACCTATTAGAAGCAAGCTTGTAAAGGAGAACCATATCAGTTCAGCGGTTAGTGAGATCCTTCGGTACCAACAAACAGACAAACAAACAAACAGATAGACATCCTGTTACTTTATTATAAAGATATGCATTATTAGATGGCTGGTAAGAGATTGAAGGATGTTGTGAGAACTGTGACAGCTGCCAGCCAGTATTGTGATATTAATTGTAGTACAGGTTAGTACCACCTGACATAGTAGCAGTAGGAACCATTTTTAACGTCTTTAGTTATGACGCATTGATAAGTCGAGATTCGAAACTATCACCAACCCGATGATGAACAGATGCGCTATGTGATGAGTCACTAATGCTAGTTGTAGTAAAGGTATGTAGGACTCAACATATAATAATTCTTAGTATTGTGATATCAATTATAGTAAAAGTAAGTAGGACATGACATAGTAGCAGTAGGAACCATTTTTAATGTCTTTGGTTATGATGCGATGTTAATCCAAGATTCGAAACTATCACCTACCTGATGATGAGCGGATGCACTATGTATTGAGTCACATTCACAGGTTGTAGTAAAGGTAAAGAGTACTTAACATATAAATATCCACAGTATTGTGATTTTAATTGTAGTATAGGTTAGTAGCACCTGATATAGTAGCTTTAGGAACCATTTTTAATGTCTTTAGTTATGACGCATTGATAAGTCGAGATTCGAAACTATCACCTACCCGATGATGAGCGGATGTGCTATGTGTTGAGTTACCATTTTTATGACTCAATGTCAATTAAGCTGAGATTCGAACTGACACATCCCCGATGATGAGCGGATGCACTATTTGTTGAGTCATGTTCGGAGGTTGTAGTAAATGTAAGTAGGACCCTACATTTAAATATTCTCAGTATTGTGATATCAATTGTAGTAAAGGTTAGTAGCACCTGACATAGTAGCATTAGGAACCATTCTTAACATCTTTAGTTATGACAAAGAGTTAAGTTGAGACTCAAAACTATCACCTTCCCAATGATGAGCAGATGTGAAATGTGTTGGGTCACGGTCACAGGTTGTAGTAAAGGTATGTAGGACTCAACATATAATAATTCTTAGTATTGTGATAACAATTGTAGTAAAGGTTAGTAGCACCTGACATAGTAGCTTTAGGAACCATTTTTAACATCTTTAGTTATGACGCAATGTTAAGTCAAAATGAAACCTATTACGTACTTGATGATGGGTGGATGTGCTACATGTTGAGTCTTGGTCACAGGTTGTAGTAAAGGTAAAGAGGACTTAACATATAAATATCCACAGTGTTGTGATATCAATTGTAGTAAAGGTGAGTAGCACCTGACATAGAAACAGTAGGAACCATTCTTAACCTCTTTAGTTATGATGCTATGTTAAGCCAAGATTCTAAACTATCACCTCCGCGATGATAAACAGATGCACTATGTGTTGAGTCACAAATGCAATTTGTAGTAAAGGTATGTAGGACTCAACATATAATAATTCTCAGTATTGTGATATCAATTGCAGTAAAGGCAAGTAGCACCTGACATAGTAGCAGTATGAAACATTTTTAACATCGTTAGTTATGATGCGATGTTAAGTCGAGATCTGATGATGAGTGGATGTGCTATGTGTTGAGTCATGTTCAGAGGTTGTAGTAAAGGTATGTAGGACTCAACATATAATAATTCTTAGTATTGTGATATCAATTGTAGTAAAGATAAGTAGCATCTTACATAGTAGCAGTAGGAACCATTTTTAACCTCTTTAGTTATGACGCGGTGTTAAGCTGAGATTAGAAACTATCACCTACCTAATGATGAGCGGATGCACTATGTATTGAGTCATTGTCACAGGTTGTAGTAAAGGTAAATAGAACTCAACATATAATAATTCTTAGTATTGTGATAACAATTAAAGTATAGGTTAGTAGCACCTGACAAAGTTGCAATAGGAACTGTTCTTAACGTCTATGGTTATGACGCGGTGTTAATCCAAGATTCAAACCTATTACATACTCGATGATGAGTGGATGCGCTATGTGTTGAGTTATGGTCACAGGTTGTAGTAAAGGGAAGTAGGATGGATGTTTAACCACATGGTGCTAGATCTTTGTTTATTTGCGAAATGATCAATAATACAGGATTTTATCACAAGCATAACTAACATTAAATTGATAAGGGAGCGTATTTTTCTACAAATGGATGATTGAACTTAACCCTTAACGGTCGGGGGGGGGGGGGGGGCGTTGAACGCCCCTCCATCCGGTTTTTTCTTTCTCATTTTCTTTGTGTGAAAGATAAAGAGCCTATACTGCTTGACTTTTTAAGTGTGGGTATGAGACATAACTGAGAGTTGAAATTTTTTGAATACCTCCATCCCGGCGGGCACAGGATGCCTGGCAGGGTCATCCAGGTAAAGAGCAAAAATATTTTTTTGACTTAAACAAAGCATTTTATCATACCAAAATACTAAAATAAAAAATTGTATTATAGCTTCAAAAATAAAAAAATTACAGCCGTTTGAAATTTATAAGTGAAAAAGGACCTAAAAACAAATGTTGTTAAATAAAAGGGTGAAGGAAGCGAAAACTGACCTTGACTTACTTAAGATCGGAAATTCATCATAACACAGGGGACAGTAAGACTTACCATATAAATATCCACAGTATTGTATATTGATTACAGTAAATGTAAGTTGGATGGATGTCTAGCAATGTGGGGCTAGATCTTCATTTGTTTGCAAAACTTCAATGGTCAATATTACAGGATTTTATTACAAGCATAACAAACATTAATTGGATAAGGGTGCATATCATTTCACCAAATGGAGTCTGTCCCTAAAACATATGGCTGATGGAAGTAGGACCCAACATATAAATATCCTCATTATTTGGACACTTCTACTTGAACAAACTAATAAATAATACTTTAACCAAATTACCCAAAGTTTTTAAGCCACAGAATAGGACAGAACATACTTTGAAAACTTTGGGTACCTGTAAAGTTTACAGTTCAGTGCTCTTCCTTCCCTTGGTTAAAACTAAATACTAAAAAAAATGTTCTCTTTTTTTCAGATCTAAACCGAAGTGATTCAGCCCAGACCAAAGAGTCCATCATAGATGAGAGGGAAGATGTTTATAGGTACGATATATGACCTCATACAGGCTGGGATGCTGTCATGTCCATGACACTCAAACACCAGGGCCAACAAACCAGGATAACCAAAGGGAGCCAAATGTCTTTTATTCCAAACATCCCAGGAATTAGATTAAGTAACAACCAACACACCCAACTCTTTGATTGCACGACCTTTGTCTGATAAGTCCTAACTGTGCATGGTAATTAGTTGTGTCCTAATTTGTATGGTAATTAGTTGTGTCCTAATTTGTATAGTAATTAGTTGTGTCTGTCTTAGGCCAAGGCTTTCCCCCTACTGTAACTATTCATGTTGTGCACCTGACAAAGTAGCAGTAGGAACCATTTTTATTGTCTTTTGTCACAACATTGTGTTAAGCAACCTATCACCTACCGATGACAACTAATGATTTCATTGTGTTTATATACTTATGAATGTTGTCATCCTTGTTTATATTTTGCAGGGCCTATGAAAAGAATATTGAAAGCAGCAAAACCAGTCAAAATTCAACAAGGAATTAATGATTTTATATTTATTACTTTTAAACTTTTAAGGAAATGGGAAACTAATAGCTGTATTTAGTGCCCTAGGAAAATGGGGATAGACGTCACCGCTTTTGGCCTACCTATTCTAGTGACGTCATAGAAGTGGGAAAGAGAAAGGGAAGGGGGAAAGAAACCTTTTAGAAAAGAAATGTGGTATAAGGTATTTCCTTACTTCAATAGAATAGGTAGGCCAAAAGCAGTGACACCTATCCCCATTTTGCTAGGGCACCATAGAAAGCTATTTTTGTTTAGGGATTTTGTATACGGTTGTAGAAAGTTTGGTGCGAGGAGGGAGGGGGAAACTGTGCACGTCCCTGTATCACTAGACAAAGTCATAGAAATGCTTTGCTCTTCCTAATTAAAGTTCTTGTAAATCTCCCTTTCATCTTTTATTAAAATGTAACACAGTATGGGGAAAGGAAGGGGGACATTTGAATGTAAATTATTCTCTGGTACCCAAAGTTTTATAACTATATCATCTTATTTGTTGGTTCTGAAACTTTGGGTTATTTCATTTATTTTGATTGGTTTTTTACCATCCAATAATTTTAATTCATTCTGTAGATTATTTAAAATAACTTTAGTTTTGGCCATCTATGTTTTGCAGAAGATAAGAAAATCATGTTTCCCTAATAGCTGTACAAACAGACGGACAAAGTGATCTTTAGAGTAGTTTTGGTTATAATATTATAAACAGCTTTCCGCGGATATAAAATGTACAATTATAAAATTAAAACTAGTTTTTTAGCCCTTGCCTTGTGCATCTCAGGGCTAAAAAACTGTTTTTAATCTTATGATTGTACATTTTCATATTTGTAGAAAACTTGATATAATATGATGCTAGACATAGTTTTTTCAAATTCATGAGAACCGGTTCCTATCCACCGGATTCAAATGAATACAAGAAAAATTATTAATAAAATTTGACGACAGACACCAATTCCAGTTCTCTTACAACAGCAGTAGTATCAAAGGTTCCAGGTATATCCTTCAATTATCTCATAACGAAGACGACATTTTAGTTTATATAATATTACGGGGCATTTGCACTTCTGGCTGTACTTGGGATCAGCTGACTTTTGTTTACCTAATAATTATCTTATAACAAACACGACATTTTAGTTATTATTGTCCTCTCATTTCATATTTAATAATTTTTCCATTTTTTTTCAAAGAAATTTATGTACCTTTATATTAAAGGAAGCCTGCTTTACCTGCTTAAAGACTTCCAAATTAGACCCAATACCCAAAATTTGAAGCCTTTAGCTTCAAAATTTTTATGTACCTGAAATGTCATTTTGAAATGCTCATAACTTTTTAAAAATTTTTGCTTAATGCTTCAAATTTGTTGTATTGGGTCTACTTGTGGCAGTCTTTCTGCTGTTAAAGGAGTGTATTTCGAGCAGGCTTCCTTTAAGGTCACCCAGTAATAATTCCACAAGAAAGGGAGGAACAAATCAGGATCCTTTGAGCATGTCACAGGTAACTATAACCCCAATTATGATAAAACAAGAATAACAACATCCATAAGTAGCGAAGCATAAAAAATAAAATCATGGATGGTAATATGTACAAGTAGATTTGAAGTGTATTTATTGATTGTTTTATTGGAGAAAATAAACACGAAACCCTGTTTTATTTGTATAATGGGAAAAATTATTTTGATAATGATATCCCCAAAAAGTTTTAAAATTGGATCAAAAACACCAAAGATAAGGGGGAAAATGTAAAAAATATAAAAATAGCTAAAAACCTGCAAAAAGGAAGTCTGACCGTCATGGTTGTTTTCTTTAAACAACAGGAAATTTAATTTTGAAATGTATAACTGAAAAAAAATTTGAAAATCGGACCATAAACACCAAAGATATGGAGAAAATGGTAAATAATACAAAAATAGCCTAAAACCTGCTGAGAGGCAGTCTGACCTTCATAGTTGTTTTCTTTAAACGACTGGAAATTTAATTTAGATATCTATAACTGAAAAAAATTTGAAAATTGCACCATAAACACTGAAGATATGGAGAAAAATGTGAAAAATACAAAAATAGCCTAAAACCTGCTAAAAAGCGGTCCTACCGCCATCAATGTCTTATACTTAATTGTGCTCCTTAATGATGGGAATGTTGTCAAATAATTTCAGCATTCTATCTTTTATAGGAGCTGAGTAAATCCCATTTCCCCCATAGCGTTACGGACTGACGGACGGACGGACATTGTGAATAATACAGTAGCTTCGCTACTAAAAAGATAACTCGCAACTGTGGTTCAACACGTAGCGCACTCGCTTGTTGTCGGTGAGGTGATAGGTTCGAATAACGGCTTAACACCGTTTCATAACTAAAGACGTAAAAAATGGTTTCTACTGCTGCTATGTCAAGTGCATGACATAAATATTTAGAGTAGGGAGAATGCCTTGTCCCAAAACAGGCACACCAAAACTACCATGTACAGTTAGAAATTATCAGAAATAGGTCATGCAATCAAAGAGTAGGTTGTGTAATAACCCAGAGGTGGATTCTTAATTTGCCCATTTAATTGCATAGTGGGGCAAAATTGTTTTCGAGAAAAATCCTCCAAAATCACATAAAAATCTACAAAAATTGAATAAAATCCTATGTTCATAACCCTTCTATGATTTTGTTTAATTTTTGTAGATTTTTAATGTGATTTTGGTGGATTTTTCAAGAAAACAATTTTGCCCCACTAAGCGATTAGTAGGGCAACTTATTTTAAGAATCCACCTCAGGTGTTTGAACGTAAAAGGAGAGATTCGGCTCTCCTTACTTAGTTATCCTGGGTTGTTGGACCCTGACGATAGAATTAGGGTTGGACCGGATATCCGGTTTGGCCGGATATCCGGAAATTGAAACTATCCGGATAACGGATATCCGGCTGATTTTTACTGCCAGATATCCGGTTATCCGGTCGGATATCCGGTAATTCGCCGGACATCGAGCGTTTGCCAGATATCCGACCGGATACCGGATATTGAAACTATCCGGATACCGGATATTGAAACTCTCCGGATACCGGATATTGAAACTATCCGGATACCGGATATTGAAACTCTCCGGATACCGGATATCTGGTATCCGACCAAAAAAGTATCCGGCCCAACCCATTATAATGTCATGGACAGCAGCCTCGCCCATATGAGGTAAAACTATACCCAGGCAGGTGAGGGGATAAGACAATGGAAAATAAATTACATACACATCCCCAAAAATGATAATAATTATTTCTCGCATCGTATCATAAATGGCTTTCCGCGGATATAGAATGTACAATTATAAGAGTAAAACCAGTTTTTTTTTGCCCCGAGGTGTGCTGAAGACACGGGCAAAAAAAAACGGTTTTAATCATATGATTGTACATTTCTATATTCGTAGAAAGCTGGATATAATACGATGCTAGACATAGTTTTTTCGTATGGATAAGAACTGGTTCCTATCCACCGGATTCGAATAAATTGCGAGAAAAGTTATTTCTCGCATCGTATTATAAACGGCTTTCCGCGGATATAGAATGTACAACTATAAGATTAAAACTAGTTTTTTTAGCCCCGAGGTGCCAAAGGCACCGGCTAAAAAAACTGGTTTTAATCATATGATTGTACATTTTTAAAGCTGGATACGATGCTAGACATAGTTTTTTCGTATGGATAAGAACCGGTTCCTATCCACCGGATTCAAATGAATACGAGAATAGTTATTCCTCGTATCGTATTAGAAACGGCTTTCCGCGGATATAGAATGTACAATTATAAGATTAAAACTAGTTTTTTTAGCCCCGTGGTGCCGAAGGCACCGGCTAAAAAACTGGTTTTAATCTTATGATTGTACATTTCTATATTCGTAGAAAACTGGATATAATACGATGCTAGACATAGTTTTTTCGTATGGATGAGAACCGGTTCCTGTCCACTGGATTCGAATGAATACGAGAATAGTTATGTCTCGCATCATATTATAAACAGCTTTCCGCGGATATAGAATGTACAATTATAAGATTAAAACCAGTTTTTTTAGCCCCGAGATGCCGAAGGCATGGGCTAAAAAAACTGGTTTGGATCTTATGATTGTACATTTCTATATGCGTAGAAAACTGGATATAATACGATGCTAGACATAGTTTTTTCGTATGGATGAGAACCGGTTCCTATCCACCGGATTTGAATGAATACGAGAATAGTTATTTCTCGCATCGTATTATAAACGGCTTTCCGCGGATATAGAATGTATAATTATAAGATTAAAACCAGTTTTTTAGCCCCTAGGTTTAGAAAACTTTGGGTACCAGTGTAATTCACAGACCAATATCCAGCTCACTCCCTACTATAAACATAGTATTACAATGATCATAAAAAGAAAGCTTTATATTTGCTGAATTTAGAAATTTGTCAGGGATCTTAAAGGATAAGACAATAAATAATTCATTTTCTACGAATTAAAAATGTACAATCATAAGATTAAAACCAGTTTTTTAGCCCGTGCCTTCTGCACCTCAGGTCTAAAAAAACTGGTTTTAATCTCATAATTGTACATTCTATATCCGCGGAAAGCTGTTTACATTACGATGCGAGAAATAACTAAACTTACATCTCCACTTTATACGAAAAAATACTCATTTGTTAGATTAAAAAATTGGTGGATAATTTTGACAATACTCTTTTGTACCATCTTATTAAAATTTAACCCCTAACGGTCGGGGGGGGGGGGGGGGGGGCGTTGAACGTAACCACCTCCGGTTTTTTTTATCCCATTTTCTGTGTGTAAAAGATAAAGAGCCCAAACTGCGTGACTTTTTAAGTATGGGTATGACACATAACTGAGTTGGAATTTTTTTAATATCTCCGACGCCCCCCCCCCCCCCCCACCGATTAAGGTACGGCAAGTGGCCCGACTGTTAAGGGTTAATAAAGGCACCCAAAGATTTGTACATAATTTATGAAAGCAGTGTTTATAAAACTTTGGGTACTAATACTCCAAAAATTAACATCCAATGTCCCCTCCCTCCCTGGCTGTTGAGATAAATTTTTGAAGAAAATTTGTTAAAAATTTAATTTCCTTTACTTTATATTTTTCTAAAGGCAAAGAGTTTTTGCAATTGTATCTAAAAACAAGGATGGCAACATCCATAAAAGCAAAGCTCTGAAACGGTAGGACAGACGAAACGAACATGAACTCTTGTACAGTGTTAGAATTGAATATGCAAAATACAAATATATACTATATAGGTCTTGACCAAATTGTACGTAAAGTTGCAAAATTTATTTAATACAGAATTCTGTTTAAGGACATGCTGGCATTTTAAGACTTGATTATCGAGATGTTTCGCTTGTAATATTGTAAAAGGAATCAGTACCTAAAAAATCATATTAAACGGATGTTTATATCACATAGAAAATTGTTGTTAGAAAAGTAAAAAAAACATGTTTAAAATGGACGTATTTACATTTTGGTATTTACTACAGGAATCATCATGCAAAGGTTGAAATCGATAGGACAATTTTAACATGCCTAATTTAACGAATAAAGCTATCTGTTACGTACGGACGGACATACGGACCGACCATAATTATAAAAACAAGGATGGCAACATCCATAAAAGCAAAGCTCTAATATGGTTTTAAAATGTTCCAGAGAGAGAGGGGACAATAGACTGTTTATTACACTAGTCCCCAATGTTTTATAATAACGTTTTCTTATTCGTTGACTTAACAACTTTGGAGACTTTTAACGGATTTTGATTAGTTGGTTAATTAAATTGAGTGTCCATACGTTTTAGCTTCTAATTGTAATCTACAAAAGGGGTAATTTTGTGTATCATTATTTGAGATATAAATGAATTATTCGGCCATTGTCTTATCCCTTTAGATCCCTGCACACACACACACACACACACACACACACACACACACACATCACGTTAATTTTATAAAAGGATAATATACTTTTTTTTAGGTTTGGTCCCGAGCAGTTTATAATAACTGATGGAGTGAAAACCAAGATGGGAGGAACATTGGACAATCACACTTATCCTGCCTCCATTCTTTTAAGATCCTTTGGCTATAGTTCATTTCGTGGCAACGCCCACTTAAGGGGCGATTCTTCTTATTTTCAGAGTAGCTTTTCTCCTATTTCTAACCCTGCGGGGCAATCACCTAATCCAAGATAATCTAACCTAACCTAAAATAACCTATCAAGAGCCATTTTAAAATGAATCGCCCCTAAAAGGGCGTTGCCACAAAAGGGACTATTCCCGATCCTTTAATAAAAACTAGCGGCTACGCCCCTAGAGGCTTCTAGGGTTGCTTGAGGCAGGGGTGGGAGTTGAATCAAACCCACCACCATTCTCAATTTAAGTTTTTAATAGAAAAAGTAGTAAAAATATTTTTTGGGGGGGAGTCCATTTTATTGGAAGGTTTGGAGCTACCCTTCCCCAAAAGAGTTAAAAACCTCCCTTAGACCAATAAGAAGCTTCACTCTAATGGAAAACCATATCAGGACAGCGGTTAGCGAGATCCTTCTCTACAGACAACAAAAAATCTTACTACTTTATAAAATATCATAGAGTGATCAACACAGTTTAATTAAACATGTTATTTTTATTTGATAAATCCAATACATACACAGTGTTTCATGTTAAAAACAATCTTCAGTTGGCTATAAATAAAAAGACATGATGCTTTAATGAGCATAAATTTTATACTGTTTATTAAAAACAAATAGAAAATAACAAAAATTAAAAGACTGTCCTCTACCTGTGTATACAAAAATCTCGCTAACTGCTAAACCGACTTCGCTCTCCTTTAGTTTTTATCTTCTATTAGGACAGGGAAGGTTTATAACTATTTTTGGGGGGAAGGTACCACCTTCCAAATAGAAATAGCTCCTATGAAAAAGAAATCCAAATTTTTAAAATTAAAATTCAGGGATAAGGGATGGGAAACGTAAGAAAATATTATTTCAGGCCTATTTCAAGCCTAGGCCTATTTCTAGCCTAATAAACCAGTTTTGGGATGGCGCATTGATTCGTATAAAACGCTAATAAAAAAGCTGTGTGTGTAGATAAAGTATAGAATCAAATTCAGGTAGCTAGTTTAAAGTAAAAAACATAACTTTTTATAAACCTATATATTAATGGCTTTTGTTAAAATGAAGTTTTTTCTCTCCCAAAATTTTTTTATCTTTTACTTTGGTAATTTGAACTGTCAGAAAGCTATCGTTGGGTTTCCCTCAGACAGATTTTAGTTTGTATTATTTGCATTTTTATTAATGAGTAAAAATTTTATTTGAAAATTTCATTGCTAATCAAAATTCAAAACAAATAAATTAATATGCACTTGGGTAACATTCTATCAAGTTCTTTGGATACTATCAATTAGTGATAGATTTGTACTGTGTTGTATTGTACATATATTAGGGTTTAGGTGTTGTATCAATTCCGTATTAAATTTTTAAAATTCAAAATACAACATCTAATTTATAAACTACCAAATGAAAATTCGTAGCTACCTTTTTTCCAAAGATTTGTTCCCGTTATTTTTGTTTTTTCTGTATGGCCCTTTTTAGTAGCGAAGCTACTCTATAATTTGAAATGTCCGTCTGTCCGTATGTCCGTCTGTCCGTCTGTCCGTCTGTCCGTCTGTCCGTCTTAGTTTGGGGGAAACGTGATTTTCTCGGCTCCTATAAAAGATAAAAGGCTGAAATTTTTTGACAACATTTCCACTATCCAGGAGCACAATTAACTATAAAACATTAATGGCGATAGGACCGCTTTTTATCAGGTTTTAGGCTATTTTTGTATTTTTCACATTTTTCTCCATATCTTTGGTGTTTATGGTCCGATTTCCAAAATTTTTTCAGTTATAGAATCAAAATTAAATTTCCTATCGTTTCAAGAAAACAACTATGACGGACAGACTGCCTTTAAGCAGGTTTTAGGCTATTTTTGTATTTTCACATTTTTCTCCATACCTTTGGTGTTTATGGCCCAATTTCCAAAGTTTTTCAGTTATAGATATCAAAATTAAATTTCCTTTCGTTTCAAGAACACATCAATGGCGGTCAGACTGCCTTTTTGCAGGTTTTTGGCTATTTTTATATTTTTCACATTTTTCTTCATATATTTGGTGTTTATGGTCCGTTTTTTTTTATTTTTGTAGTTAAAAATATCAAAATTAAATATCCCGTTGTTCTGAGCATCCAGTATGTAATTTACTTTGACCGTCAGTCTGTTAGTCATAGTACTGAAATATAAATAAATATTAAGAATTTAAAAACAAATGTTGAAAAGGTTTCGTGATTTTTTCCTAATATACATGCTTTTGTCAACTAATATCTAAATTCTTATTTAATTGTTTATGCTTCGCTACTTATGGATGTTGTCATCCTTGTTTAATGTTTAACTCTAAGCAGATTTAATAATTAAGCTAATGTGATCTAACACCATCTATATTTATTTTTTAGTAGCAGACGAAATCATTATTTTTTCTAGAATTGTCTGCTTCTAAAATTTTCGCCAATTGGTGATTGGTTGTTAAAAACAGGCCGATTCTTATTGGTTTAGAGCGATAGCTACTTGGGAGCGTCCGCCAGTTTGATAGTAATTTGTAATAGTTGCAATATCCCTTTAGAATCTAGGCCGGGACCTAATTAATGGCCATGTTTCCTATCCCTTATCCCTGTTAAAATTGAAAATGGGAGAGGGGTGGATTCTAGGAGCTTATTTATGACATATAAAAATACACTCTCTTAAAATATATCCTATTTTATATAGTATTAAGCTTTTTTTGTCCGTAGAGAAAGGATCTCTTGAGCCGCCAAACCGATATGGTTCTCCTTTACGGTGAATCTTACATTAACCCTACCAAGATATATCGACCCTAATTTTTAAAATAAATGGAAGGGGGGTAGGTTGACTTCCCCATCCCACTATAAGTGCCCCTAGATGCTTCTAGGGGTGTAGCCGCTAGTATTATAATATATATGTTATTAATTCTGTGTTATATAGTTTTAATATGAAATAACAATGGCTCGGAATAGTTATTTATCGCATCGTATTATAGACAGCTTCCCGCGGATATTGAAATGAAAATTGTAAGATTAAAAACAGTTTTATTAGCACGAGGAGCCATAAGTTGATTTTTATTTCAATATTTGTAGCAAATTGTCTGTGATACAATGCAAAGCATGATTTTTCAGTATGACTAAGAACTGGTTCTAATCCAGCGGATATTAATCGGTTTCAAAGCCATACTGGAAAATACTTAAAATCTTAGATGAAATTGTTCAATGACAAAAGCCAATTTGGTAGTTTTAACTATTTTGTATTTTTTTAGTAGCGAAGCTACTTAATAATTGTCTGTCTGTCTGTCGTTTAACTTAGACAGTTGCTGATTTACATTTCTTCCTTCAACTTCCCCTTCCCTCTCTTTACATTTCCCCTTCTTCTTATTCCCTTCCCTCTTCTCCAATCCCCTTCACTATCAATTATTTTCCCTTTTCTTCCTTTTATGATGCTCTTATATCAGATGAATATGCACAAAAAATTTCAGTCATTTATCTTTAATAGCAGACAAATATATCTCCTGTATAATTAATTGTTTCATTAGAGTAAAACACTAGAGAGGGAAGGGTTAAATGTGCCGACTCTCAATTGGGTCTTGGAAAATCAACCAATAGTGTTGGGAATATTAACACTGTCAAGTAGCATCAAACAATTTGCTAGTAGACGAAAAAGGTCTTTGGAAAAGGGGGGGGGGGCAAGTAGTTGTTTGTATATACATCTATACTATAGATCTGTTTTTGTTCCCCAAGCATTAACTACAAACAAACAGACACCACAAAACTTAGACCAGAGGTGAATTCTTTAAAAAATTTGCCCCACTAATCGCTTAATGGGGAAAAAAATTTTCGTAAAAAATCCTCAAAAATCTACAAAAATTAAATATAATCTTATGTTCATAACCCTTCTATGATTTCTCTTATTTTTTGTAGATTTTTAATGTGATTTTGGTGGATTTTTCACGAAAATAATTTTTTAAAAGAATCCACCTCAGATGTATATTGGTCACAAAATATCAGCCGCCTATCTTAAACAATAGCCGAGATATTTGAGTTTCCTTTAAAACATTTATAACATTTTATAGACGGGCCTTTTACTTATATTACTAGAGTAGCTTTGCTACTAAAATATTACATATATATTTCTGTAAAATAATGTATTTTTCATAATTTTTGTTAATGTTTAATAAATGTTTTAAAATATTTTTTCTCGTATTCATTCGAAATTGATTAATATCCGGTGGATTAGAACCGGTTCTCATCCATACGAAATAAACATGTTTAGCATTGTGTTATATCCAGTTTTCTTCGATTAAAAAAATGTTCAATCATAAGATTAAAACCAGTTTTTTTTAACCTGTGCCTTCGAAATCTCAGGGTCTAAAAAAACTGGTTTTAATTTTGTAATTGTACATTTTATATCCGCGGAAAGCTGGATATAATACGATGAGAGAAAAACTATAGTTGTGAATCAATTTGTCTGTCTGTCTGTCTGAAATATCAGAGGGTAGGACGAACGAACATTAAACCTTGTAAAGTATCAGAACTTAATAGCAAAATGGAATTCATAAGTCGATTGATAAGTTTTGATTAAATGGGGTTCAATAATTACTCAACAGAATTCAAAAAGTAAGGTGTCAAATTAAAGGTCTTACAATTTTTGTTCATAATGGCAATTTTTCTTCTTTTTTTGTTGCATATTAGTACCTTAAAACCAACTCAATTAAAAAAACTTAAAAAAATTACATAAAAAATAAGAGGTCTACAAAAATAAAACGATTGCATATCTAAATTCTATACATCTACTTCTTACTAAAAAAAACACCGACTAGCTATTTTTGTTTAAATCACAAAAGTTAGGATACCTTCTTTCCTTAATAAATGATTCTATTAAAGGATATACATATTTAAACATTTTTATGATTATTCCTTCTTAAATCATTGTACATTGTTGGTACCCTCCCCTAAAATAGTTATAAACCTTCCCAAAACCTATAAGAAGCTACCCTGTTAAGAAGAACCCGATCGGTTCAGCGGTTGGCGAGATCCTTTGGTACGAACATACAAACACACAGACATCCTCTTACTTTATTATAAGGATATTCTTACATCTTTATGATTATTCCTTCTTTGCTTAAATCATTATGCCTTGTTGGTCTAGGAATCACCATTCCAAAAATTTGACGAATAGGATAATTATAGCGTGAAAAAGTAAAAAAAAATCAACATAAAGTAAAAGAATATCTGTCTGTGTATCTGTTTGTCTGTCTGTGAGCAACACCTAACCAATCGGGTTCTCCTTTACAGGGTAGCTTCTCATAAGCCCTGTGAAGGTTAATAACTATTTTGGGGAAGGTTATCACCACCCACCCAAGATAAATCGCACCGAGAGAAAAAATCCCCCCTTCCCAAATTTTTTTTTTACTTTTTCTTCTTGAAACTAAAATTGAAATTGGTAGAAGGGGCCCCTAGAGGCCTCTAGGGGCGAAGCCACTGGTAAAATACATATATACTAAACATTCTTTTTTGTTTCCTACCACTCAGCAATTTTAATTCCTCTGTAAAGAAATATTTTCATTAATTTAGTTTTGAAAGCGAAGCATTTTTAAAAGAGAAGCTTTTCTATAATTAGGGTTGGTCCGTCCGTACGTCTGCAATGTATAGATTGTCCGGGAATGGATCTTAAGGGACGATTCGTCGTATTTTTAAAATGATGAATCCTATAACAATTAGGTATAATATAACAAGCGTAACAACTTTATAATCAAGAAAATATGTACGTCCATTTTATCATTATTATTTTTTTAAATACAAATTTTCTTTTTTGTAAATGTTTATTTTAGATTAGTTTAGGTTAATTTTAAGCTATTAATCAGCACATATTCTTTACCCCACAGGGTTAAGATAAATTTACCCAATTAGCACCCTTTAAAAGAAGGGGGGGGGGCGGTAAATAATTTAAAAATATGCAAAAATCCGCCTTGGACCGATACGACTCCAGTCTTTAAATTTTTAACAAACTCCAACCATTTTCGAGATCATAAAAGCTTGTATATACATACGCCGTCAACCATCCTAGAACTTTATAATATACTAGCGGCTTCGCCCCTAGCCCTTAGGGGCTGTGCCCCAAGAGGTGATAAAAAAAATTAAGGTGAAATTCGTAAAAAAAAAAGAACCAAGGAAATCTTCTACTAAAAAAAGAACTAAGGATATCTCCCACAAAAAAAGAACCAAAGATATCTTCTACAAAAAAAATGGGGAGGGATTTTTTTGTTTTGAGGGGGTTAGAGTGTCCCACCCCCCAAGAAAATAGCTTAAAACCACCACAGGACCAATATGTATATACCCTGAAGAGTAGAATCCAATCGGTTCAGTGGTTACCGAGAGCTTTAGGGACAGATGGACGGACGGACGGACAGAAGGACGGACGGACGGACGGACAGACATCATTCTACTTTGTATTATAGATAACTTACGGCTCCACCTTTATTGGCACTAGAGGGGGTGAGGGAGTCGTCCACATCCCATTTTAATATTAGTTTTATAAAGAAAAAATACTATGACAAGTAGGTATGACAAAGCCCGAATTGTGTCAAAAATGACCCATGTGACGTCATAAAAATGATGGAGATGAGAGGAAAAGTGGGAAAGAAAATCCCTGCAAAGGAGATGGATAATCCCTCATTTTTTTATGACTTCACATTGATTATTTTTGACACAATTTGGGCTTTGTCGGAGATATACGTTGCAAGCAAAGCATCTTTATAATCAATTCTTAAAATATGTTCACATAAAACATCCTGTATTTTATTAACCCATTAGTGCCGAACCGGGCACTAAAACCCGGTTCCGAAAAATGGAAAAAAAACCGGTTTCCGGCTTCATAATTGCATCATTCTCAGAATGAATCCCCCCTCTACTACCCTGACTTTCGTTTCCCCCTGGAGCAGGCAGTTTAGCTTACTTCCGTTTGCTGGTATAGCTCAACAAAATTTGAAAATCATGAAAATTCAAAATACCCCTTCTAACTTTTTTGTTTTTATAGTAAAGTCGCTGATTTTTTTTGTGAAATCTAATGTTTATTGACAAGTACATCTATTTGTGAATTCGTTTTATTCAAATTATAATTTTTTATATGATTTTTTTATCGTTTTTTTACGCCCTATTATGACCCGGTTCGGCTTGGCTATAAATACCCGAAAATTTTAAAACCCGGCTCGGTTTCGGTTTTTATTACCCGGTTTTAACTTTTCAACCAATAAAAATAACAGTTTACGTCATTAGTAAGGGTTTGAGCCACCCTAATAACCCTAGTAATCTCTATAGGTGTCACCCAATAGTTTTATGCTCGTTTTCTGATATGTAACACCCAAATTTTATATGTTCTTTTTTTGTAGTGTGTGTCTTTTAAAACTTCGAGCAACGGGTTTTTTTACCCGAAACGGCGGCACCTATAGCCGAAACACTAAATTTGAAATAAATCGCTTTGTATTATACTTGTAGCTCTATAGATTACATGAGGTTGTGTAGTTTTCAATTACGGATCGTATCAAAGTTCTAAAAAGTGTTCATCTCACTTTTGGCGTTCAAAAATTACATTTTTCGATTTTTGGTCAAAATAACCGGGTTTATACAGGTCAACCGGGTTTTAAAACTGGGGGAAAGCACCAAAAACGGGTGTTAATGCCTGGTTGGTATTTATGGCCAAGCCGAACCGGGTTTTTTTGCAACTTTCCTGTGCACGCCACTAGAGCAAAACAAAAAAATACGAATTCCGTTTTGACCATTATAAAGCTTCCCTGAAACTTACAGCTCGATCGGCCCATAAAAGTGGCGCTCGGCACTAATGGGTTAATTTTAGGATATATATCTACTAAATTTCTACAGAGAGAGAGAGGGGTCAATGGGATTTTTACTCTACTAGTCCCCAAAGTTTTATGATAACGTTTTCTTATTCGTTGGGTTCTTAACTTTGGGGACTAGTGTGAATTTTGATTGGTTGGTTCTTAAACTTCAGTGTTCAAACGTTTTAACCACTAATTTTCATCTACAGAAGGGTTTATTTTGAGTATCTTCATTGGGGATGTATATTAAAGTCTTCTCCCTTTAGATTTCAGAGATTTCTATAAAATGATGAATATTAAATTTGTTTGAATTCTACATTAGTTCGTTTGTCTGTTTTGTTAAGCTTTTATGGATGCTGAGCTGGATCTTTAAATCATTTTAGTGGTGAGCCAGATCGGGGTGAGCCAACTTTCCACTAATGAGAGCAACAGCATTTTATGAAAGGAATCGCTGTGATTAGCTGAAATTAGGCGCACCCCGATCTGGCTCACCACTAAGATGATTTGTAGATCCAGCTTTGTTAAAAAGTGAAGCTCTTTTAAAAACAGGTTAATGGATTTCGAGAAAATAAATAGTCAAGTATTTTGGGGTAAATTTATGTATCATCATTGGGGATAAACACAGGGAGGAAGGGGGAATTAGGCTGTTTATTACACTAGTCCCCAAAGTTTTATAATAACGTTTTCTTTTTCATTGGCTAGACAACTTTGGAGACTTTTAATGATTTTGATTGATTGGTTTATAAAATTGAGTGTCCATACGTTTTAACCACGAATTGTAATTAATTTGTGTATCATTAATTGGGATATACATAAATTTATCGGCCATTGTCTTATCCCTTTAGATACCTGTTAAAATTCAATTAATCTTAGGGAAAAACGGTCGAACAAAAATTACAGATCATTATGATTCAATGAAGTGAAAAATTGAAAATTTTACCCAGAAATGTTTTTGGATGACAACATCCATAAAAAGCCAGGGTTCTAAAGGGATAAGACAATAGCCGATAAATTTATGTATATACCCAATGATGATACACAAAAGTATCCCTTCTATAGATTACAGTTATTGTTAGCAATCTACACATCCCCACGGTTGTAAAGGGATAAGACAATGGCCGATAAATTGATGTATATACCCAATGATAAAATTCCCTCTTTTGTAGATTACAATTAGTGGTTGAAACGTTTGAATACTCAACTAAATGAACCAACCAATCAAAATTCAATAAAAGTCCCCAAAGTTGTTAAAACAACAAATAAGAACTCGTTATGATAAAACTTTGGGGACTGGTGCAATAAACAGCCCAAAGTCCCATATTTCTAGGATAAAAGCACAGTTTATCAAATCAGACAAACGAACATTAACGATAACAGATATAGAATTGCCACCAGGGAGAAAGGTGACTTTAGACTAGAATTATGATACTGACCCCTTTTTTATTGGTTGGTTTTAATTTATTTATTTTCACTTTTTTTAAAACTAAAATTAAAAGTGAAGGGTTGAACGTAACACCCCCCCCCCCCCCACATGTTCGTCAAGTGTTCCCAAGAGGACTCTAGGGGCGTTTTAGGTCCAGGACAAAAGTCTAAAACCTTAACAAATTTTAACTTTTCTTAGGTAAACAAAAAAAACTGGGTTTAGGCTTTTATAAACTTAAAAACATATTCTTAAATAATCTGCATCGATCCAAAGGGATAAGACAATAGCCGATAATTTAATGTATATCCCCTGTGATAATACATAAAACTAACCCTTCTTTAGATTTGATTAAAACGTTTGAAAACTCAATCAATTAAATTTTACTAAAGTCCCCAAAATTGTTAAGCAAACCAATAAGTAAATGTTATTATAAAACTTTGGGGACTAGTGTAATAAACTGACCATTGTTCCCTCTCTCTCTCTCTCTCTCTCGTTCTCTGGTTAATTAGCAGGTTGGGCACAAATATTGTTTTAAAATAGGTTTGGTTAGGTTAAGAAAGGAATAAACAAATAAGATCCCCGCAGTGGTTAGGTATTTCAATAAACTAAGAGATATTTTCAAATAGGCTAGGTCAAAACGAAAATTTAAATATTTAATATCTCGAAGATTTTTTAAAAAAGTTTTTGAAGATTTTCTATCAAAAAATGAAAAATTTAAAACACTCTAATGTTTTTTAGCAGGTATCCTTATAATAAAGTAAAAGGATGTCTGTTTGTCTGAAGGATCTCGCTAACCGCAGAACAGATCGGGTTATCCTTAACAGGGTAGCTTCTCATAGTTCCCGGGAAGGTTTATAACTATTTTGGGGGAGGATACCACCACCCTCCCAAGAGAAATCTCAAAAAATAGAAAAAACTAAATTTATTATTCGCGCTTTTCCGTAGAGACTTGAACGCAACATAGACAAATTAAATAAAAATGAGTTTTGGGATTCAACTCCCCCCTCCTCAAGTGCTTCTAGAGGCCTCTAGGGGAGTAACCGCTGATTGTATATAATCACTAAAAATGACAAATTATTAATTTTAGAATCTGCCATTAAACAAATTTTCAGTATGGCTTTTCAACCGATTTATATCCGCTGGATTAGAACTGGTTCTTAGCCATAATGAAAAATCAAGTACCAGCATCTAATTAAAGACAATTTGCCACGAATAAAAATCATAAAAATAATACCGTTTTTTTTAATCCAGGACTTCGGCCCCTCGGGGCTAACAAAACTGGTTTTAATCGTAAAATTTTTATTTTAATGTCCATGGAAAGCTGTCTATAATATGATGCGATGAATAACTATTCCAGTAAGGCTTTAAGACCGCTTTATATCCGCTGGATTAAAACCGGTTCTCAGCCATAATGAAAAATCATGTACGGCATCATATTACTGACATTTTTTTATTTTAATATCCGCGGATAGCTGTCTATAATACGATGCGTAAAATTGTATAATCAATTCAAACGGAGCGACAAACCGACAGACTTTGATTAAAAAGAGGCCAAGATTTATCAATCTAAATTATTTTCTAGCAAAGCTTATCTATAATTAGGTCATACGTCCAAATCGTATGTCCTTACGACTATACCTCTAAGAAATTTTCTTATTTATTAAATAATTCATCTGAGAGGGAGGGGTCATTGGCAGGTATCTAAAGGGATACGACAATGGCCAATAAATTGATAAATTGACAAATTTACCCCTTCTGTAGATTAAAACTAGTGGTTAGATCATTTAACCACTCAACTTAATGAATCAACCAATCAAAATTCAAAAAAGTCCTTAAATTTGGTACGCAAACGAATAAGAAAACGTTATTATAAAACTATAAGAGACTAGTGTAATAAACAAATAATTGTCTCATATCATGTAAAAATGTATTTCTCTGTGACAAAACGTTTTTTATAAGTCAGCTATGAATATTGGGATTTCTTAGCATAAAGTTAGCTTTCGAGAAATCTGCATATATTCGAAAATTTCATCGCTCGTTTTATTGGAATGAATCGCATATAAAGATGGGATTGATAACAAGAGAGTATCAGAGTAGAGTGTCAGAACTGAATTTACAAAATATAAATATAAAAGTGTTGACAAAATTATACATAAATTTGTTTCAAAATTTCTTAAATACAGAATACTGTTTAAGAACATACTAACATTGTTAGGACTTGATTATAGAGATGCTTCGCTCATAAAATTGTTCCTTATTGTAATAGGAATCAGTAATCCAAAAATCAGATCAATCTAATGATTATATCACATAAAAAGTTTCAAAATCAGCATGTTTTAAATGGACTTACGCACATTCTGGTAACGATTATAGAGTTGCTACGCTTTCTAAATCGTACTTCACTACAGGAATCATCATGCAAAGTTTGAAATCGATATGACAATTCTAACATACCTAAATTAATGAAAAAAAACTAATCGTTACGGAAGGACGGACCGACCCTAATTATAGAAAAGCTTCGCTTTTAAAAATAAAATATGTTTATCTTCAAGAACCTAGTAAAAGTGACTAACTCTGATTATGACGTAAAAAAATTAGCCATTGAGAGGCTACTATAAATTTTACCATTGGTCAATTACAGTGTATACTGGCCTCTCATTGGCTAATTTTTTTATGTCATAATCAGAGTTAGTCACTTCTACTAGGTTCATCTTCAAGAATTTCAAAGATCCAAATGTATAAGACAATGGCCGATAAATTAATGTATATCCCCAATCAGTAAAAACAAAATTACCCCTTATATAAATTTCATTAGTTAAAACTTTTGGACACTCAACTAAATGAAACAACTTTATCAAACTTAAATATTAGTACCCAAAGTTGTTAGGCTAACGAGTAAGAAAACATTATAAAAACTTTGGGGACATAAGTTTGCCGGATTATGGGGCAAGTTTGACCATCTAGTTAGAATACATCTATTCTAAATATCAACATATGATAATAGTTATTTCTCGCATCGTATCATAAACAGTTTTCCGCGGATAAAGATTGTACAATTATAAAGCTGGATATGATACGATGCTAGACATAGTTTTTTCGTATGGATGAGAACCGGTTCCTATCCAACGGATTCGAATGAATACGAGAAAATAGTTTTTTGTTGTTGTAGGGAGGGAGGGGACATTGGACTGTAAATTACACTGGTACACAAAGTTTTATAACAACTTTATCATATACGTTGACTCAAAAAACTCTGGATGATTGGGGATATACATATCCAATTATTAACAGTCCAATGTCCCCTCCCTCCCTGCTTGCATTGGATATTGATTGCTTGATTCAAAACTATTAATGGTCAAAATTTTCAACCAATAATTTACATATACAAAAGGGTAATTTTGTGTATCATCATTGGGCCTGTACAACAATTTATCGTCCATTGTCTTATCCCTTGAGATACCTGGTTGGTTGTGTCTGAAAAAAGTAAATATCAAAACTTATGGAAAAGTTTGGGGCTTTGAGTTCAGGGAGGAAGGGGAGGCTAGTCCCCAAAGTTTTATATTAAATTAATCTTATTCGTTGTCTTATTGAATTTTGATTGGTTGGAACATTAACAAGGTGAGTGTTCAAACGTTTCAACCACTAATTGTAATCTACAGAAGGGGTAATTTTGTGTATCATCATTGGGGATGTACATCCATTTATCGGCCATTATGTTTAGGGGATGTTTATTAGTTTATTAGTTCCCAAAGTTTTATAATAAATTAATCTTATTCGTTGGCTTATAAACGTTGGGGACTTTTATTGAATTTTGATTGGTTGGTTCATTAAGGTGAGTGTCCATACGTTTCAACCACTAATTGTAATTTACACAGGGGGTAATTATGTTTATTAACATGTACATTAATTTATCGGCCATTGTCTTATCCCTTTAGATCCCTGAGTAGAGTTTATTCAAATTATGGTAGTAATATAAAAGGAAGAGAGAGAGAGAGAGAGAGAGAGAGAGAGAGAGATTGATAAAAAGAGAGAGAAGGAAATATAGAACTAAAGAGTGAGATATAGAGAGAGAAAAAGAGGGAGATAGATAGATAGAGAGAGAGAGAGAGAGAGAGAGAGAGAGAGAGAGAGAGAGAGAGAAAGAGTAAGAGAGAGAGAGAGAGAGAGGGACAGAGAGGGACAGAGAGGGAGAGAGAGAAAGAGAGAGAGAAAGAGAGAGATAAATAGATAGATAGATAGAGAGAGAGAAAGAGAGAGAGAGAGAGAGAGAGAGAGAGAGAAAGAGAAAGAGAAAGAGAAAGAGAAAGAGAAAGAGAAAGAGAAAGAGAAAGAGAAAGAGAGAGAGAGAGAGAGAGAGAGAGAGAGAGAGAGAGAGAGAGAGAGAGAGAGAGATAAAGAGAGAGAGAGATAGAGAGATAGAGAGATAGACAGAAAAATTGAGAGAAAGAGAGAGAGAGAGAAATAAAAAGAGAAAGAGTGAGAGAGAGAGAAACAGAGAGATAAAAAAAAGAGATGGAAAGAGAGAGAGAGAGATAGACAGATAAATAGAGAGAAAGAGAGTGAAATAGAGGACAAAATAGTGAGATTTAGAGAGAGAAAAGAGAGAGAGATAGACCAAGAGAGAGAGAATGAGAGAAAGAGAGAGACAGACTACCTAATATTATTTACTGTTATACATATACAAATTAAAAGACCTAAGGATTTGGTCATGTTAAAGTACAGATACCAGACCATTGAATATAGAATATAAGAAAAGAACCTCGGAATTTGGTCATGTTTTGTTAAAAAAAACCTGACCATATATACAAAACAATATTAAAGGATCTTAGAATTGGGTGGTGTTAAAGTACATATACCAGACTATAGAAATATAACAAGAGGGCCTCGGAATTTTGTCAAATTTGAGGACAAATACCATACCATTAAATATGAAATATAACAAGAGGACCACTGAATTTGGTCATGTTTGAGTACTTAAACCTGACCATAAAATATTATATTTAATTAGAGGACCTCAAAATTTGGCAAAGTTCGAGAACAAAAACCTGATCAATAAATGAAAAATATAAATAGAGGACCTTAGAATTTGGTCATGTGCGAGTACAGTAACCTGAACAGATTTTATGGTTGGTCTTTATATTTTATATTTTATGGCCAGGTTTCTGTTTTCTAAACATGACAAAATCCTGAGGTTATCTATTTAAATTCTATATTCTATGTTCAGGTTTCTGAATTCTAACATGACCAAATTCTTAGGACCTCTATTTATTTTTCATATTATATTATCCGGTATCTGAAATCGAATGTGACCAAATTCAGTGGTGCTATATTTATATTTTATATTCTATGATCAGGTTTCTGAACGAATATGACTCAATTCTATGGTCCTTTAATCCTATTTCATATTATATGGTCAGGTTTCTTTATTCTGAACATGACCCAATTTTGAGGTCCTATATTTATATTTCATATTTGATGGTCTTGTTACTGTATTCAAACATCATCAAATTCTGGGGTCCCTTTTTATATTTCATATTTTATGATCAGGTTTCTTTACTCAAACACAACCAAATTCAGTGATCCTCTAATCAAATTCAATATTCTATTCTAACATGACCCAATTCTTAGGACCTCTATTTAAGTTCCATATTCTATGTTCAGGTTCCTGTATTCTAACATGACCCAATTCTTAGTACCTCTATTTACATGTCATATTATATGATCCGGTATCTGAAATCGAATGTGACCAAATTCAGTGGTCCTATACTTATATCATATATTCTTTGATCAGGTTTCTGAACTCGAATATGACCATACTCCGTGGTATTCTTATATATTTCATATTTTATGATCAGGTTTCAGTATACTAAATGTGTCTTAATTCTAATGTCCTTTAATCATATTTCATGTTATATGATCTGGTATCTGAAATAAAATGTGACCAAATTCAATGGTCCTTTAAAGGGCGCCTGCAAGAAATACCACACTTTAACTGCTGAAAGACTGCCAGGAGTAGACCCAATACCCCAAATTTAAAGCCTTCAGCTTCAATAACAAAAAAGTTCTAGGCATTTCAAAATAGCATTTTATGTACAATGAAAATTTTGAAAGATTTACAATGCTTATAAAAGAAAAAACAATAATAAATTACGTCGCCTAGACACAAAATTATGACTTTATCTTTGTCAAAAACTTAGATTGCCGGTAACTGATTACATTTTTAAAATATAAACACCACATCTCATAGTCAAAATCCATGAAAAAAATTCGATTTAAATTGCATTTTTAAACGAAAATCAAACGGAAACAAAGGGGGAAACTAAGACAAGCTTAGCTGTGATTGGTTGTTTAGCTGATTCAGACTTCTGATTGGCTACAGTACACTCTGTACAACGCAAGTTAAACTTAACTTTTTTAATGATTTTGACTATAAAAATGGGTATTTTTATTGTAAAAATATAATTAGTTACTGGTTGCCTAAATTTATGGCAAAAATAAGCTTATAATTTTGTTTCTAGGCCACGTAGTTTAATTTCAAAATTTCTAACATTAGCACTGCAATTCTTTCAAAATGAACACAGTAATAGTGTCTGACTGATTATGACGTAACAAAAAAAAATTAGCCAATGAGAGGCCGTTATTGACCAATGGTGAAATTTATAGTGGCCTCTCATTGGCTAATTTATTTTGTTACGTCATAATCAGTCAGACACTATTACTGTGTTCTTTCAAAATTTTCATTGTACATAAAATGTCATTTTAAAATGCCTAGAACTTTTTTGTTATAGAAGCTGAAGGCTTCAAATTTGGGGTATTGGGTCTACTTGTGGCAGTCTTTCAGCAGTTAAAGCGTGGTATTTCTTGAATATGATCAAACTCTGTGGTACTCTATTTAAATTCAATATTCTATTCTAACATGACCAAATTCAATGGTACACTATTTATATTTCATATTACATGATCCGGTAACTGATATGGAATGTGACCAAATAGATTGGTACTCTATTATATGTGTGTATCAAATT
The DNA here is from genome assembly GCF_053477335.1 of Acartia tonsa. NCBI lineage: Eukaryota > Metazoa > Arthropoda > Copepoda > Calanoida > Acartiidae > Acartia > Acartia tonsa. Next base: position 11,634,696 of record NC_137274.1, read on the forward strand.
ATCAATCATTAGTTAGTATTAGGTATTCCACAGTGATATTATTATAGAAAGGAGCACATTTGGAATATCCTCTTATACATAATACAAAATAGAACAATGTCTGTCTGTCGGTGTGTTTGCCCTTCTATCTGTCATCCCGTCTGTCTGTCCTTCTTTCTGTCCGTCTGTCTGTCCGTATGTCTGTCTTTCTGTCTGCCCGTATGTCTGTCCGTATATTTGTCAGTATGTCTGTCTGGTTGTCTGTCTGTCTGTCTGTCTGTCTGTCTGTCCGTCTGTTTGTCTGTTTGTTTGTTTGTCTGTCCATCATATTGACCCCCACCCTGACCAATTTTATGTCCTGCTTTTGATATGGACTTATATCATGTATATCATGGCTTCTATTACAGCTAGAGACCTAAACAATTTTGTGGTACATCCTTGATCAATAATAAACTTCCGTGAGTAGTAAGGTCATGACCGTTTGACCACTCCTTGACCGATTTTTGACTGATTTTCTATTTCCTACCTGTAATTTTGCCGTTTGTAAGCTACCAGCCACCGAATTTCAAAACAGCTATAGACCAACCAAATTTTTTATGTAGTTTTTATTGTGATCAGAAACAGATAAAAATATTAATTGGCACCTCCAACCGCCGTTTTACCCCCGTAACCGCCAAAAATCCGTTATTTTTTTGTTATAAAATATAAAAGTTCCACCTAAAATTTGGTAATCCTAGCTTTAAAATTTGCCACTCTTCAGCTGTTTTAATATTTAGCCGCTGGCTGATAAAAAGCAGCTAAGAAGCGGTCTGACCGCTATGACTAGAAAATGTAATTTTCTCAAAATATGCACATGAACCACCAGAAAAAAAATTTATGTCTCTAACTGTAACAGGAGCCGAGATAGAGGGGGGGGGGTCAAGTAAGCCCTCTCCCCCCCCCCCCCATTCTATTAAGGTGGGAATTAAGGCCCGATCTGTAAGGGTTAAGGTGTTATAATCCTTTTTAAAAAAAGTGCAGTTTAAATTTTTTTTCACAATAAGCTAAAGAATATATTCAATGTAAAATAAATATGAAAAAACTCAAATTTAGAATCTATTCAACAGTAGATTATTAAATTACCACATACAAATCAAAACTTACACAAACAACATATATATGTTCTTCATTGTATTATTATTTAACCAGTGACTGTGGCTTAACACATAGCGTATCTATCCGCTTGACTAGTCTTAAGTTTGAGTGACATTCGCTTGTTGTTGGGAAGTTGATAGGTTCTAATCTTGGTCATACACCACGTCATAACTAAAGAATGATTCCTACTGCTGCTATTTCAGATGTTTGACATTAATGCTATAGAAAACTTAGCATAAAAAATGTGCAACCCATTACCATGCACATTAAGGAATTCCGCGCAAAAGTTGTGCAATCAAAGATTTGCTTATCTGTTGGGTGTTACCTTACTTAATACTTAGAATGGTTGAGCGCATTACACTTAAATTCACACACTGATAGTGTTCAAGGTGGCATGGAAAAAACTTTGGACTAGTGTAATGAAGAGTTAAGACTCTAGGGGGCTAGGTGGCGCTTCGTGGTCTAGACCTCTCTCCACGCACCTTGGAACATACATACAATACTTCACCCTTCAGACAACCAACTCTCTGAGATGCACGACCTTTGTCTGAGAAGTCCCAACTGTGCATGGTAGCGAGTTGCGCCTGTTTTGGGCCAAGGAATTTCCCCACTATTTACGTCGCCCATCTGACATAGTAGCAGTGGGAACCATTTTAACGTCTTTAGTTATGACGCGGTGTTGGACTGAGATTCGAACCTATCACCTTCCCGACAATGAGCGGATGCGGTACGTATTGAGTCACGGTCGCAGGTATACCAGTGTAATAAACAGCCCAATGTCCCCTCCCTCCCTGCTAACTGCTAGAAAATTATAAACAGTTGAAAAAGTAAATTTAAATGTTCTTTATCAGATATACTCAACAAAAGAAACTGAGAAAAATTCCTGAAATTTCAACAATTATCAAGACAAAGAAAGTTTTCCTGAAAAAATGTTACAAAACAAAATCTCTCTTATAGTAATAGATATAATTTATCTAGATAATCCATCTGAGCCAATTTTTGTCAAACTTAAAAAGTTAAATTTAGCAGACAAAAACAATTGTTAATTTTATTTTATATATAAGATCTATTCTAGAAATAGCTCTATGAATTTTTATGATATAATTTTTAGAAAGCTAACTTTATCCTAAGAAGTTCAATTATTCATAACTAACTTATTATGTGGTTTGTCATGTGCTTCATTTTAGGGAAGAGATTTTACATACTATTTAATTTACCTAAGAAAAGCTATACCCTAAGAAATGGGATAATTTATAGCTGACTCATAATGCGTAAGAAAATAATTATGCCCTTGCATACTCAAATCTGTAAAACATTTGAACCAATGACAGGTCTCACTATCACTATTCTCCTATTGGCTAATTTGGACAATATGTCTCTTGATTATCTTTATTCATAGTTTCAAATCCTTTGATTCATTCTTCATACAAAGGTGAATTATTTTTTTGCGGATTTTTTGTAAAGTTGGGTACAAGCTTCCAGTCAAATGCGCTCATTAGGTCAAACTGTTCTTAATTATGATTTAATCAAACAATGTATTTGTCAACCTTAAGAACAGTTTGACTTATTAAGCACATTTGACTAAAAGCTTCTACCCAAGTTTACAGAAAGCATTAAAAAAATAATAAATGTGTAATAAATAGCCCATTGTCCCCCCTCTCTCTCTGTATTATATCCATATTCTAGTCTGTAATTTTAAACTTTCTTTCTAAAATATTGGCATACTCTGCCTTATTTGATAAAACATTGGCATACTGTGTTTTACTTGATGAAATATTGACGTACTATGGTTTACTTGATGAAATATTGGCGTACTATGTTTTACTTGGGGGAAGATTGGCACACTGTTTTACTTGTTGTGTTTGGCACACTCTGCTTGACTTGATCCTATATCGCTATTCTAAATATTCTCCTGCAAGAGAAGTGACCTAAGTATGTATTGTGTAGCCAGAGAGAGAGGGGATAATGGGCTGTTTATTACACTAGTCCCCAAAGTTTTATAATAATGTTTTTTTATTCGTTGGCTTAACAATCTTGGGGACTTTTATGAAATTTTGATTAGTTTATTAAAATTAGTGTCCAAACGTTTCAACCACTAATTATAATCAACAAATGGGGATCTATCTATCTATTGTATTATCATTGGGGATATACATCAATTTATCGTCCATTGTCTTATCTATCAACTCAACTTTGGGGGCTATAGTGAATATTGAAGAGTTGATTTATTAAGTGTTCAAATCTACAGAAGGGGTAATTTTGTGTATCATTATTGGGGATGTACATCAATTTATCAGCCATTGTCTTATCCCTTTAGATCCCTGACTTGTTGTGTAGCCGCCAAATATTATAATAAAGATTTATTATATTATGACAACAAAGTTTTATTTATAATCAATCTCCTGCAGGGATCTTAAGGGATAAGACAATGGCAGATAAATTGATGTACTTCCCCAATAATGATACACAAAATTCTCTCTTCTGTAGATTAAGTCATCTTCAGTTATCTAAAAGGGATAAGACAATGGTCGATAAATTGATGTACATCCCCAATGATGATACACAAAATTAACCCTTCTGTAGATTAAGTCATCTTCAGTTTTCTAAAGGGATAAGACAATGGCAGATAAATTGATGTACATCCCCAATGATAGAATTTCCTCTTCTGTAGATTACAATTAGTGGTTGAAATGTTTGGATACTCAACTTAATGAATCAACCAATCAAAATTCATTTAAAGTCCCTAAAGTTGTTAGGCAATTGTATAAGAGAATGGTATTAAAAACTTTGGGGACTAGTGTGATAAAAATGATTATTGATAATCTTTTTATCTATTAACACAAGCCATGCAATTTAAATTTAAAAATACACGTCTTTTTTACACCCTTTCAATAAGTTCAATAAACTTCAAAAATAAGACACTAGCATAGCTTGTTGAAAAGCATGAAATGTTAGATATTGATCTTTAACTTCTGTCAATTGTAAGTGGGTTAAAATAAAGCAATACTTGTGTCCTATTAAATAAAAGCATACTATTCCTACCCACTATCTATCTATCCACAGAGAGAGAGAGGACAATGGGCTATGTATTACACTAGTCCACAAAGTCTTATAATAACGTTTTCTTATTCGTTGGTCTGACAACTTGGGCTACTTTAGTAAATTTTGATTGTTGGAATCATTTAGTGTTAAAACGTTTCAACAACTAATTTTAATCTACAGAAGGGGTATTTCTATGTATCATCAATAGGAATGTATATTAGTTTATCGGCCATTGTCTTATCCATTTAGATCCCTGCACTATCTATCTATCTCACAAACAATGTATCAATAATAATCCGCTTATAAATCAGTTTAGCAATACAAAAGTCAGATAGTTAAAAAATAGTTATTTCTCGCATCCTATTATAAACGGCTTTCCGCGGATATAGATAATAGAATGTACAGTTATAAGATTATTTAAAACCAGCTTTTTTAGCCCCGAGGTGCCGAAGGCACGGGCTAAAAGACTGTTTTTTATCTTATGATTGTATATTTTTATATTCGTAGAAAACTGGATATACTACGATGCTAGACATAGTTTTTTCGTATTTATGAGAACCGGTTCCTATCCACCGGATTCGAAGGAATACGAGAAAAAATATTCAACTTTCTATCTATATATTTATCTATCTATATATTTATATCTATCTCTCTATCTATCAAATTAGCATAAACAAAGATAAAAACATCCATAAAAGCGAAGCTTTCAAAGAAGGACAAACTAACATTAGCACTTGTAGAGTGTCAGAACTGAATAAACTGAATATTAATGCATAGGTCAAAACAAAATTGTAAGTAAATTTGTTGCAAAACTGCATAAATACATGATGCTGTTTAAGGATATACTTACGTTTTTAGGATTTGATTATAGAGATGCTTCGCTTATAACACTGTACCTTGTTATAATGGGAATCACTATTTAAAAAATCAGATAAATAGGATTATTAATAAGCAAAATTTGTTGTCAAAAAAGTAAAAATAAGTTTGTTTGGACGTACGGACTTTTTGGTAATGATTGCGCTTTCTAAATCGTACCTAACTGTTATAGGAATTAGTTTGAAATCAAACCTGTTTAAATTAACGAAAAGATCTGTTACGGACGCACGGATTTTAGCTAAACTTCACTTTTATAAATCTATTATTGATAAACTATCTTTCTTTTTTTCTCTCTATCTATCTATCTGTATCATATACTAGCGGTTTCGCCCCTAGAGGCCTTAAGGGGCGCTGGAGGAGGGTTAAGTTGAATCCTTAAACCCATTTTTTTAAATTTTGATTTTAAAAATATATAAAAAAAATTTTGTGGGGGGTAAATTTTTTTTCGAGGGGTAAATTTTGTTTCTAGGGGCGATTTATCTTGGAAGGGTGGTGGTATTCTCCCTCAAAATAGTTATAAACCTTCCCGGGACCTATGAGAAGCTACCCTGTTAAGGAGAACCGGATCAGTTCAGCGGTTAGCGAGATCCTTTGGTACAAACAAACAGACAGACATCGTTCTACATTGTATTATAGATATCAAATATTTGTCATTTGTCTTTAAAAAATCTTCTAATGGTTTTTGTAAAAATCTTTGAAACTTTTTTTATCAAAACGTTATTCTAATTAAAGAGAATCATTACGAAACACAGTATCTATCTACCAAACTGCATTCTATCTATCTACCTATCTAATTCTCTATCTATCTATCTATCTATCTAGTAATATTTATAAAGTTCTCAACAGTACTTGGTATAAAGTAAATAATTATTATTTAATTTTTATTGATTTTTACCAAAAATAAATATTGAGCAAATTAACAACGAATTTACCCAGGGAGGGATGGGGCAGTCGTATTTAGATTATATTGGTATCCAAAGTTTTAGAATTACACTATTTATTTTCGTTGGTTATAAAACTTTGGGTACTTTTATTCAATTTTGACGAAACCCGCTACTACGTTTTCTTCCATTATCAAAAAAATAATTATACAGTAGAAGAAAAAACAGACAAATATCAATGAAGAAAATTGAAAGACGGATGGTTCGACAGATAGTTCGACAGACGGACAGACAGACGGGTAGACAGACAGACAGACAGACGGACATACAGACAGACATACAGACGGACAGACAGACAGACACACAGGCAGATATACAGAAGGACAGACAGACGGACAAGCAGACAGACAGACGGACAGACAGACAGACAGACGGACATACAGACGGACACTGGACAGACAGGCAGACAGACAGACAGACGGACAGACAGGCAGACAGACAGACAGACAACAGGCTTACGGACAGACAGACTGACAGACAGACGGACAGGCATACGGATAGACAGACGGACAGAGAGATATACAGACAGACGGATATACAGACGGACACTGGACAGACAGGCAGACAGACAGACAGACGGACAGACAAGCAGACAGACAGACGCAGAGACAGACGGACAGACAGACTTGCAGAAGAGAATCGCTACTGAAGTATTACTTAATTAAATATTAAACAAGCAATGTATCAATATTTTCATAAGTTGGGTGTCACCTCTCTGATTCCTTACCCCCCCCCCCCCAAAAAAAAAAAAATATTCTTAATAGCAAAGCTACTTTATAAACAGGTTGTAAGGTATTTTAAGATTTGTAAGGGACATTGGACTTCAAATTGGACTAGTACCCAATCATTTTTCTAGTGATTAACAGATAAACATAAAAAAACATAGAGACAAACTTACAGACAAACAGCAGACAGGCAAACAGACAGACAAACAGAAAGACAAACAGACAGACAAATGGACAGACAAACAGACAGACAAACAGACAGACAAACAGACAAACAAACAGACAAACAAACAGACTGTCAAACAGACAGACAAATACAGAGACAAACAGACATACAAACAGACAAACATACAGACAAACATAAAAACAGAAAAACAGACAGTCAGACAGACAAACAAACAGACAGACAAACAGACAGACAAACAGACAGACAAACAGACAGACAAACAGACAAACAGACAGACAGACATACAGACAAACAGACAGACAAACAGACAGACAAACAGACAGATAAACAGACAAACACAAACAGACAGACAAATAGACAGACAAACAGACAGACAAACAGACAGACAAACAGACAGACAAACAGAAAGACAAACAGACAGACAAACAGACAGACAAACAGACAGACAAACAGACAGACAAACAGACAGACAAACAGACAGACAAACAGACAGACAAACAGACAGACAAACAGACAGACAAACAGACAGACAAACAGACAGACAAACAGACAGACAAACAGACAGACAAACAGACAGACAAACAGACAGACAAACAGACAGATAAACAGACAAACACAAACAGACAGACAAATAGACAGACAAACAGACAGACAAACAGACAGACAAACAGATAGACAAACAGACAGATAAACAGACATACAATCAAACAGACAAACAGATAGACAGACAGGCAAACAGCAGACAAACAGACAGACAAACAGATAGACAGACAGACAAACAAATCGACAGACAAACAGATAGACAAAGAGAAAGAAAAACAGACAAACAGACAGATATACAGTCAGACAAACAGACAGACAAACAGACAGACAAACAGACAGATAAACAGACAGACAAACAGACAGACAAACAGACAGACAAACAGATAGACAAACAGACAGATAAACAGACATACAATCAAACAGACAAACAGATAGACAGACAGGCAAACATCAGACAAACAGACAGACAAACAGATAGACAGACAGACAAACAAATCGACAGACAAACAGATAGACAAAGAGAAAGAAAAACAGACAAACAGACAGACATACAGTCAGACAAACAGACAGACATACAGACAGACAAACAGACAAACAAACAAACAAACAGACAGACAAATATAAAAACAGACAAACAGATATATATTAATCCAATTGGTCAGACAGACGGACAGACAGTTACTTGTAGAATATATTTGTATCCTGTCTTTACTAAGTAATTAGAAAGCTGATTTTAAAGGAGCAAATATGGTTTTAACATAGGAGGGAGGGGACAATGGAATCTAACATACAGCGGTACCCAAAGTACCTAAAAGCTCCCTCTAAAACTTTGGGAACTTTTGTTAAATACTTAAAGGTTGCTTAAAAAATTTGTATTGTCAAAATTTTTAAGCAGTAATTATAATTTACAGAAGAGGTAGCTCCATTTATAATTATTGGGTATGTACATCAATTTATCGTCCATTGTATTATTAGTTTTCTTGGGTGTAAAATACTCCATAAATTTTGTCCGTCTTACGATTAATAGTTTAAAATTGTTATAAAAATATTCTCTCTTTTTTTTCCTTTCTCTTTCTCTATCTCTCTCTTTTTTTATCTCTCTCTCTCTCTCTCTCTTTCTCCTTATCACTTTCTATTACTCCCTCTTTCTCTATCTCTCTCTTTCTTTTATTTGCTCGACTATCTATCGATCTCTCTCACTTTCCCCCCCCCCCCTAACTCTCTCTTTATCTCTCTTTCTTTCTTTTATTTGCTCGACTATATATCTCTTTCTTTCTATCCCTCTCTCTCTCTCTCTTTCTCTCTCTCTCTCTCTCTCTCTCTCCCTCTCTCTCTCTCTCTCTCTCTCTTTCTTTCTCTCATAATCGTTCCTACTTATTTAATAGTTTCGATGTTTTAATAATTAATAAAATTCAATACTTCCTTATATAAAAGTAAAAGGATGTCTGTCTGTCTGTTTGTACCGAAAGATCTCGTTAACCTCCAAAACAAAACTTCTCCTGGGAAGGTTTATAGCTATTTTGTGGAAGATACCTTTACCTTCCAAAGGCTAATCTCCACTGACTAATAGCCATACTGAAAAATTATGTCTAGCATCGTATTATATCCAGATTTACTTGATTTTAATTTGTTGTTTCATTAAGTTGAGTATTCAAACTATTTAACGACTAAGTTTAAACTGCAGAAAGGGTAATTTTGTGTATTATTATTGTAGATGTACATCAATTTATCGGTTATTGTCTTATCCCTTTATATCCATGGGGAAAGCAGTTGAAAGTCTAAATACTAAAATCCCCAGGAATCTAAAGGGATAAGACAATGGCCAATAAATTAATATACATCCCCAATATTGATACACAAAATTACCCTTCTATAGCGTAAGATTAGTGGTTGAAACGTTTGAACACTCAACTTAATAAACCAACCAATCAAAATACACTAAACTCCCCAAAGTTGTCAAGCCAACGGACAGAAAAACGTTATTATTAAATTTTAGATACTAGTGTAATAAACAGCCCATTGTCCCCTCTCTCTGGTTAGTTATAGAGTAACTACACTTTTAATACATAAAAATAGAATTAAAATTTTTACAAAAATATTTATTATAAATTTCACCGGTTTATTTTATAAATATTATAAATAACAAGCATGACAACATACATAAAAGCTACGCTCTATACTAGATGGGTAGGACAAACGTACATTAACATTTGTAGAGTGTCAGAAAAATCAGAAAATTCATTTAAAGACATACTCACATTTTAAGGTTTGATTATTAAGATACTTTGCTTAGAATTTGGTATATTGTTGTCCTAGGAATCATTCTTCCGAAAATCAGATAAATAGGCAAAGAATTTTTGCCAAAAATGTAAATCAAAATTTTAAAATCGTACTTTCTGGTAATGATTATAGAGTTGCTATTCTTTCTAAATCATTCTTAACTGTTACCGGAATCACAATGCAAAGTTTTAAATCGATAGGAAAAAACTAACATGTCTAAATTAACGATAAAAGTTATCACTTACGGACGTACGGACGGAATATAATTACAGAAAAGCTTCGCTTTTTTTAACACAATTTAAATAAAACCCTGTTCCAATTAATGATATGCACGTTCAATGGTTTATGTAGGGGTCTAAAGGAATTAGACAATGGCCGATAAATTGATGTACATCCCCTATTTTGATTCAAAAAATTACCCCTTCTGTAGATTACAATTAGTTGTTGAAACGTTTATACCCTAAACTAAATGAATCCAGCAATCAAATCAATAAAATTCTTTAAAGTTATTAAGCCAATAAATAAGAAAACGTTATTATAAAACTTTGGGGACTAGGGTAATAAACAGCTCATTGTCTCCTCCCACCCTGACATTAAATAAAAGTGGTCATACATTATGACTACACATACTTATTTTTATACTAGCGGCTACGCCCCTAGAGGCCTCTAGGGCTATTGAAGTAATATCCACATACAATATTTGGGTCATGGAAAGAAAACGAAGTTGCGGGTTCCACCGTATTTTCACAGTAGCTTTTGAAAGGTTATTTTAAGTTAGGTTTTGTTAAGTAAATGTTAATGATTGCCCCGCAGGGGATAGAAATAGGAGAAAAGCTACTGTGAAAATACGACGAAACCCGCAACTTCGTTTTCTTTCCATGATCCCAATATTTTTTTCACATAATGACTATACATTCTTATTTTTATACTAGCGGCTACGCCCCTAGAGGCCTCTAGGGATATTAAAGTAAAAAGAATACATTTTTTCTCTTTAGAGGTTTGTGGTACCCTCCTCCAAAATAATTAAGAACTATCACAGGACCTATTATAAGCTTCCCAGTAAAAGAGAACCATATCGGTTCAGTGGTTAGCAAGATCCTTCGGCACTAACAGATACACACAGATATTCTATTACTTTTATATAAGGATTATAGTTACATATTTTTTTGAAGATTTTTCATATCGTATTAGAAGATTTTTTTTCTAAATAATTTTTTTGTGGTCGATTTTTTAAACAAGGATGACAACATTCATAAGTAGCGAAGCACAAAATAATCTTACGGACAAGGAGATTTAAAGACCATTTGAAGTATAGTCCCTTTCGTGACAATGCCTCTTAAGGGGCGTTTCGTCGTATTTTCACAGCAGTTTTTTTCCTACTTCTAGCCCCTGCAGGGGGCTCTAACCATGAGGGGCCAATTGCCTAACCCTAAGGGGCAATTACTTAACCCAACTCAACCTAACCTAACATAAAATAACCAATCTAACCTAAAACAACCTTTAAAATATTATGTGAAAATACGACTAAATGCCCCTTAAGAGGCGTTCCCACGAAAGGGACTATACCTTTTAAAATCAAGAATAGATTATTTGAAGAAAAAAATAACGAAACCTATTTATATGTAAGAAGCCTTATTTTTATATTTTGTGGGATAACTGACAGACCGACGGTCAAACTAAATTATATACGGAATAATCATATAATCATATTATAATATAATATCATATAATAATCATAAAATCTTCATAAAAAAATCAGCCGACTATCTTGAATAGCAGAAGAGAAAAACCAAATTTTCCCCATAGCGTTACGGACTGACTGACGGACGGACAGACAAAGTGAATTATAGAGTAGCTTCGCTACTAAAATTTAATAATATATATATTTCTCGCATCGCATATAAACAGCTTTCCGCGGATATAGAATGTACAATTATAAGATTAAAACCAGTTTTTTAGCCCCGAGATGCCGAAGGCACGGATTAACAAAAACTGGTTTTAATCTTATTATTGTACATTTTTATAATCGTAGAAAACTGGATATAATACGATGCTAGACATATTTTTTTCGGTATGGCCAAGAACCGGTTCTAATCCACCGGATATTAATCGGGTTCGAAGCGATATGGGATTTTTATTTAGATACATAGTATCTTTTTGTTTGTTAACTTGTTGCTCACTGAATGACTCAATGAATCCCTCCTTCCTTCATTAAGACCAGATTTTCTTCATTAAACATCAGAATATAAATTTCTCCTAGTCATAAATTCACATTTTTATCGGGGATCTAAAGGGATAAGACAATGGCCGATAAATTGATGTACATCCCCAATGATGGTGCACAAAATTACCCCTTTGTAGATTAAAATTAGTTGTTGAAACGTGTAGACACTTAACTTAATAAACCAATCAAAATCTAGTGTAAAGTCCCGAAAGTTGTTAAGCTAACTAATAAGAAAACGTTATTGTAAAACTTTAGGGATCACTATAATAAACGGCCCATTCAATTATTAGAGTAAAACAACAGAAGGGGAAGGGTTTAAATCACTGTATGACCCCTTTCCGACGATTCTGTGCCGACTTTCAATTGGGTCCTTGCGTGAAGAATATTAACACAGCCAAGTCGCTACAAAAGAGCAGAAGGCAGAAAATTGCTAACAGACAAAAAAGGTCCCCATCAGGGGAATCCAGGTAGTTGTCTGGTGATACATCCATATTTATAGTTTTTTTTTTACACAATCAAAGGTTTAAAAATATATATGTTGTTGAGGTAAATTATTCTGAAACAAATTGGACATTGGACTGTTTATTACACTAGTCCCCAAAGTTTTATAATAACGTTTTCTTATTCGTTAACTCAATAACTTTGGGGATTTTATTAAATTTTGATTGGATGGTTCATAAAGTTGGGTGTCAAAACGTTTCAACCATTAATTGTAATGTACTACACAAGAGGTAATTTTGTGTTTCATATTCGGGGATTTATTTGCCATTTTCTTATCCCTTAGATCCCTGATAAAACATATAAACAACCAGGAAGTCCTAACTGTTCATGGTAATGAGTTGCGTTTGTTTTATGTCAAGACATTCCCCATATTCGCATAACCATTTATGTTGCAATCAAAGCAACAGCAAGAAACATTTTTAATGTCTTTAGTTATGACAAGGTGTTGGGCCGTGATTTGAACCTATCACCTACCAGACAACGATCTAAAGGGATAAGACAATGGCCGATAAATTGATGTACATCCCCAATTATGATACACAAAATTATCTGCAGGTTACAATTAATGGTTGAAACGTATGGACACTCAACGTAATGAACAAACCACTTAAAATTTAATTTAAGCCCCAAAAATAAAAATATTTATGATTTTATAACATTGGGGACTAGTGTAATAAACAGCCCAAAGACCCCTCCCTCTCTGATTATAATAAAGTGTAACGAGGGAGTGGACATTAAGATATTTACTATACTAGTCCCCAAAGTTTTATCATAACATTGGGTATCAACTTTGGGGACATTGCATGAATTTAGATTGGTTGGTTCATTAAGTTAAGTATTTAAACATTTCAACCGGTAATTGTAATCCACAGAAGAGGTAATTTTGTGTATCATTGTGTACCTTTTTGATTTTTTTCCATTAAAATAAAATAAAAGTGTGATTTTCCTGAGACAAACACTCCTCCACGGGTCCCCCTCCCCAGGCTGGTGTTGTGGATCTGAAATTAGTTTTTAGTTCAATTTTCTGTCACCAGGGTATGCTTTTACATCATTCTAGTCAAACAGACAGATAAACAGAAAGACAGACAAACAGACATAAAGACAGACATACAAACAGAAAGATAGACCGACAAAAAGACAGATAGGCACAAACAGAAAGATAGACAGACAGACAGACAAACAGACAGACAAACAGACGGACAAACAGATATACAACAGACAGACATACAAGCAGACATTTAAACAAACAAGCTGGTGTCGGGATCTGAAATTAGTATTTAGTTTAACTTTCTGTCACCAGGGTATGCTTTTACAATTAGAATTATAGTCAAACAGACGTATAACAGAAAGATAGACCGACAAACAGACAGATAGACATACAAACAGAAAGATAGACAGACAGGCAGACAAACAGACATACAAACAGAAAGATAGACCGACAAAAAGACAGATAGACATACAAACAGAAAGATAGACAGACAAATAGAAAGACAAACAGACAGACAAACAGATAAAACAGACAGTTAAACAGACATAAAAACAGACAGATAAACAGGCATAAAAACTGACAATCTAGAGAAGGAACATTTGTATGTAGATTTTTTGGGGGAGGGGATGGAAGAAATACACCACGCCCCACACCCCCGAAAAAATGTTCAACTAGTTCCGATGGAGAATGAGGGTAACCACCTATATTTACCTACAAAGGTCTTGGTTAGGACACCTCTCACAGTCATGGATATTCTCTCTTACTGCAAATACAGAACCTGGATAGATAGATAGTTTGATAGATAGATAGATAGATAGATAGATAGATAGATAGATAGATAGATAGATAGATAGATAGATAGATAGATAGATAGATAGATAGATAGATAGATAGATAGATAGATAGATAGATAGATAGATAGATAGATAAATAGATAGATAGATAGATAGATAGATAGATAGATAGATAGATAGATAGATAGATTAATAGATAGATTAATAGATAGATTGATTAATAACAAACTAATTCATCCATAATTTTTGTTCTTCTTTGCTACTTATGGATGTTGACATCCTTGTTTCAATTCCAATTTAATAGATTTTGTGTGATTGCTTTGGTGAAAATATCAAGAATTATTTTACTAGTTGCTTTGCCTCTAGCCTCTAGGGGATGGAAACCAGTTCTTTTCAAGCCCAAGTTATAAGTTTGATGCACAAAATTACCCTTTATGTAATTTATAATTAGCAGTTGAAACGTTTGGACACTTAACTTGATGAACCAACCAAACAAAATTAAAGAAAATTCTCCAATAGCTTTACTCAACTCTATTTCAAAACTTAGTGGACTAGAGTAATAAACAGCCCAATGTCCCCTCTCTCCCAGAGTTTCACCTTAACAACTTTTATTAAAATTTTATTGGTTGGTTCAATAAGTTAAGTGTCCAAACGTTTCAACACTTACTTGTACACTACAGGGTGGATAATTTTGTGATTATTTGGAAATAAACATCAATTTATCGGCCATTGTCATATTCCTTTAGATCCATGGTTAAAACTATTCCTATTTAAACTAAACTATATTTAAGTTTGTTTATATTAATTCTGCATACTAGTTTATTGTTTTTATTTAACTGATTAATTGGGCTTGTAAAGAAATTGTTTCAGTATCTTAGGTAGAAAACTGTTGTTACCTACCTATTAGTATTGCTGACCAGGCTAGAAGTAGGAAGATAACCAGCGCAGAGTAGGCAACCTTGGCCCGTTTAGCAACCTGCAGGGCCTCGGCGTCTGTCCTATATATGGATTCTTTTATTATATTATGTTAAAAATGTTACTGCTTAATAATATACTTTGTTCTAATTTCTCTAGGCACCAAATATATTAAGGTGGGTCAATTTTGGACAAAGCGGGAACTTGCACATCATTTTTTGGCACGTTTAGCAACCTGCAGGGCCTCGGCGTCTGTCCTATATATGGATTCATAGATTACAACATGTTAAAAATGTTATCTATAATACAAAGTAGTACGATGTCTGTCAGTCTATGTGTCTGTCCGTCTGTCTGTCTGAAGCTTAAGATCTCAGTAACCACTGAACTGATTGGGCTCTACTCTTCAGGGAATATACCTACTGGTCCTGTGATGGTTTTAAGCTATTTTCTTGGGGGGTGGGACATTTCAACCCCCCCAAAAAATGAAAAATACCCCCTCCATAAAAAAAAATTTCTTTTTATAACTTAAATCTAAAAAGGGGGGTCGACTACCCCTCCCGCCCCCCCCCCCAATTTTTTTTTCTTTTTCTTTTTAAATTTAGATAAAACAAAAATAGGTTGATCAAACCTCTTGGGGCAAAGCCCCTAAAGGCTAGGGGTGAAACCGCTAGTTGTTTAATAAATCAATAATAATAGATAGATTGATTGAAGTATTAATCTATAGATGGATCAACAAATATATTGATAACTAAATTGATAGACAAAGAGTGTGCAAAAAAATGGGGTCCTTTTTAAAATTCTAAAACTAATTGCGCGGTTTGTGTTTGAAGTAGAAAAGTGTTACGCAAACCGTTAGAACCGCTATGAACTATAAGAATGGTTCCTGTGCTACGTATAGTTAGAAAGCTACATGGTAAAATGTCCCAACTGACCTAAATCTTTCTACTATTAACACAATTTGCGCAATTAGCACACCCTTTAGATTGATAGCTGAATCATTCAGTAGAGATTGTAGAGATAGTGATATTGATAAATAAATAGATTATGAGTCAGAGATAGACAGATAGACATGTGATTGATATGTAGATTAATAGATAGATAGATCAACCTATGAATAGATAGGTTGCATGATAGGTTTTTCAATCAAAAGATAATCAAATTAAAACAATATTGGGGGTAGGTGTTAAATAACTGTATGTTCCCACCCCATGGACCCTATACCGCTGAACCGATCGGGTTCTCCTTTACAGATGAGCTTATCATAGGTAATGATATGATTTTAAGCTAGTCTATGTTTACAAAGTATGGGTTCTCATAGGTTTTAACTATTTGGGGTGAGGGTACCACCATCCTCCTAAGAAAAATTGATCTGTTTCTTTTTTTAAAATGGGTTATTGAATTCAACTCCCCCCCTCTTTCCAAGTGCCCCTAGAGGCCGTAAGTAAATAAATTTATCTGCTGATACTTTTTTTCTTTTTTCTTTTCTGTGGACAAATTGAATATCAATTTTTGTCAAGTTTTGCTAAGTACCTATCCACATTTACATATTCTCTAAACATTAAAATAGGATCTTAGATAGATAGATAGGTAGATATAGTATAAGTAGATTAGGGTTGGGCCGGATATCCGGTGTGGCCGGATATCCGGTCATTTTCAATATCCGGCCGGATACCGGATATTGAAACTATCCGGCCGTATATCCGGCTATAACTTTTTTTATATTTTACACCAAAAATCTCTGCTTTTTAAAATTTTAAATGGCTATAATTTTCTTATTTACTAAGAATATTTGAGATTACTTTTATTTAATGAAATCTTCCAATTTTTAACATGTACAAAACGGCCTGCTTAATTGCTTCAAGATCCATGTCAGATCTATATAGGAAATAAATGTCTATAAACGAGCTCAAGTTTTCCAAGGAATATATGATTAAAACTCATAGTGCTCCAATAATCCATAATAAACTCTCATTGCCCAGAACGATAAGACCCATTATTTTACTTTATTAAAAATAAATTCATTTTTTTCATTTCATGTTGCTATTTACCTTATATTGATGTATTTAATTTCTAATCATAAAAAAGAAAATTTAAATTTATAATATGATAAATTTAAGAAAACTATGTTTTAAAAGAATTCGATTGTGGCGACATTTTGTGTGTTCAAATATTAAACTAAAATTGTAATCATCATCATTAACCCTTTGGTGATGGTAATGTAAAGAAA
Organism: Acartia tonsa; assembly: GCF_053477335.1. Taxonomy (NCBI): domain Eukaryota; kingdom Metazoa; phylum Arthropoda; class Copepoda; order Calanoida; family Acartiidae; genus Acartia; species Acartia tonsa. The sequence goes on from NC_137274.1 coordinate 11,652,052, forward strand.
AAAATATAATTTAAAAAAATCTTTTAAAAATCATTTAAATTATTAAATATTTACTTTCTTTTAGATAGTAATGCCGGGTGAGGAAAATAGATTTATTGAGAAATAGATATGCATATAGAAAACTAGCCAATAGGGAGATAATTATATCGAGCCAACTCTAGTTATTGAAGATAGAAGAACATTTTTTGAATATGTTTATCTTTATGCAAATTTTATTATATGAAATCTCAAAAGTTTATTAATAAATATTTTTTGCTACTTTAATATCTGGTAATTTAGCCGGTTATCCGGCCGGATATCCGGTAATTTGGCCGGATAACCGGATATTTGCCGGATATCCGGCGTTGGCCGGATATCCGGCCGGATACCGGATATCCGGCATTTGAAATCAGCCGGATATCCGGTATTCGGTATCCGGCCAAAAAAGTATCCGGCCCAACCCTAAAGTAGATATGTATAAATAGATACATAGGTTGATAGATAGATAGATAATTGATACAGAGTTAGAATAAATATATAGACAGATATATAGATAAATGATATATATAGAATGATTTAATATAGAATGAATAACAAAAAGTTATGTGTATATATGTATATGTAATTAAATAAAGAAATAGATACATATAGATAGATAGATGGATAGATATATAGATAGATAGATTAATAGGTAGATATATAGATAGACAGATAGGTAGATAGATAGTTAGATGTATAGATAGATGCATAGTTAGTTAGATAGATGGATAGATATTAGTTATAAAGATAGAGAGATTGTTAGATAGATTAATAGATTTATACATACATAGATTGATATAGATAGATATATAGATAGATAGAGAGATGGATAGATATATAGATAGATAGATAGACAGATAGATAGATGGATTAACAGGAAGACAAACAGACAGAGAGACAGATATACAAATGAAAATAGAGTTTTAATGTATCCATATTTACATATTCTCAAAACATTCAAATAGCATCTCCTATAGATAGATAGTTAGATAAATAAACAAATATAGAGATAGATACATATAGATAAATAGATAGATAGATTGATACATAGTTAGATAGATACATATAGATAAATAGATAGATAGATTGATACATAGTTAGATAGATAGATAAAATAAAAATTAGATAGTTAAATAGATCTAGACAAACAGAAATATAGATGGATGGACAAACAGACTGATAGATATACAGACAAATGGAAATCCACATTTTTATATTATCTAAACATTAGGACAGGATCATAGATAGATAGATAGATAAATATAGTCCACATAGAATGAATATATATAAAATAATTAAATAAAGAGTTACATATAGATAGACAGATTGTAAGACGGATGGACAGATGAATATACAGGTTTATAGATAGATAGATATACAGGCAGTTATACAGACAGACAGATAGACAGATTAACAGACAGATGGTTGGTCAAATTTATGAATTGATATACAGGCAGACAGACAGACAGACAGACAGTCAGCAAGGTAGACAGACGGACAGACAAATGAAAAGACAGATATATGTATAGACTAGGGTTGGGCCGGATACTTTTTTGGCCGGATACCGGATACCGGATATCCGGCTGATTTCAAACGCCGGATATCCGGTAACCGGCCGGATATCCGGCAAATATCCGGTTATCCGGCCAAATTACCGGATATCCGGCCGGATAACCGGCCAAATTACCAGATACTAAGGTAGCAAAAAAAATTTTTTTCAGAAATCTTATATAAATTTACATAAAGTTAAACTTGTTCAGAAAAAATGTTCTTCTAGCTTCAATAATAAGAAAATTATAGCCATTTAAAATCTTAAAAAGCAGAGATTTTTGGTGTAAAGTATAAAAAATTATAGAACCGGATATCCGGCCGGATAGTTTCAATATCCGGTATCCGGCCGGATATTGAAAATGGCCGGATATCCGGCCGGATATCCGGCCACACCGGATATCCGGCCCAACCCTAGTATAGACATTAGGATATCCCAGGATCTACGTCCGACAAGAAAATCGGCTGATTTTACAAGAATTCTTGTAAAACTAGTAAAATTGTAAGATGTTACAGCTTTCGTTGTAAAATTTTACAAGCAAAAATTTTAGCCAAAAAATCGCTAAATTTTATCGGGTTTTTTTTGTAAAATTTGACCAAACAAAAAAAAACGTTTTCTTTGTTTTAAATGAATGTAAGTTATTAAAAATCAATTATAGTACTTTAGTACTTTAAAATAATGATTTCTAATCAATGCAGCCTAAATTTCATTTTTTTTAAATTTTACAACATTTACAAGTTTTACCAAAAATCTTGTCAATTTTTACAACTTCATTCAACCAATTAGAGTGCAGGTAGTTTAAAATCCACCTATCCAATTGGTCAAAATTAATAAACTTAAAATGCATTTCCGCTTTTAGATAAAGAATTATAGAAAAAACGAATTTTATAAAAAAATCCTTAAAATTTGATGCAGATTTCAAATCTCCCCCTAACTTTAAAATTCCGGAAAACTTATTTATCTTAATAGACATACAGATGAAAATATATGAAATGAAAAAAAAACAAATTTGATTTATTCAAAATCAATTATTTAATATTTACGCTTTTTAATACTTACAAGCGGCTGTGACTTTAGGGGCCTTTATGGGGTTGGGGGGAAGTCCAACCCCTTCCCGTTCAATTTAATTAAGTTTTTTTGAAAAGTATTTTATTAGGGAGGGGTTCTTGGGATTAGTTAAAATAGATTAAAACCTTCCCTGGATATATAAAAACTTCACTGTAAAGGAGAGCAATATCATTGTAAGGGTTAGGAAGATTCTTTTCTACAGACAAAACTAAGGAGATATAGAATAGAATTCAGGTAAAAGATTCTGCCTGGCTAGCCTGAAATAATATTGGAACTTTTAGAAGACCAAAAAGTACTTCTGGGTTTTAGTAAACTCGCATGATTTCAGAAATTATCCATATATATTATTAAAATCGTTTTTTTAATCGTTTCCTAAAAGCCAGTATATCTGGTTTTCAACAATAGGTCAAAACTTATGCTCAAATATTCAACCTTTTGCAAGAATGGCTGTTAAACACTTCAAAGTTGAGATATAGAGCTAAACATGTATACAGATAATATTAGGGACATGTACTAGAACATATCAAAGTTTGAAGATCATATCTCAACCAGGGAGGGAGTACTGGCCCCCCAAAGTCGACTACAGAAAATCCAATTTTTTTCTTGCAAAGGGTAGAAGATTTAGGCATAAGAAAAATGCGCTAAAACCATTTTTAGATGTTGACACCTAATTTTTAAATTTTAGATTTTACTGTACTTTTTAAATAAAAACTGAAATATTTTTTTGGTGTTCTATTAATTGCATTAAAAAGCCATTAATTATTAAATTCTGATAACTATAAATGGGGTAAAATAGCTTTCAAAAAAGTTCTCATAAAAAAACACACTGTATTAACATTTAAGTTTGAGCTAATATTTTTTAATGCGCAGGCGTAACTTTTCTTCAATTTTTTTTAAATTCAATTCTTTATCTTCTTCGAGACTACTTTATATAATAGGATAGTTATTTCATCTAAATACTATTTAATTGACCACCAAAATATAATTTTGATAAAAATCTCCCAAAGTTATATTAAAAATCTTCAAAATTTAGGATAGATTTTCACAACAATTCAGCGGTTTATTAAAGTGCTTATTCGAGCGCAGAAACCCCCCACCCCACCCCCTGATTTTGTAAAAAATTGAAAATAAATGAACGGGGGTAATTTTTGTTTAAGTCAAGTTAGGTTGTATTGGGTACTGGATAGCCTTATAGTTAGGCCATAGTATAAACAAACAAGGATGACAACATCCATAAAAGCGAAGCACTGAACTTAGGACTTGATTATAGAGTTTATTACATTATACTTTGTTGTCCCAGTAATCAATATACCAAAAATCAGATCAATCGGATAATTAGATCACAAAAAAATTAGATGTTAAAAAGTAAAAAAATGATCATGTTTAAAATGGACGTACGGACATTTTGGTAATGATTATAGAGTTGCTACGCTTTCTAAATCGTACCTAACGGCTAAAGGAATCACCATGCAAAATTTGAAATCGATAGGACAATTCTAACATGCCTTAATTAAAGAAAAAAGCTATCCGTTACGGACGGACGGACCCTAATTAAAGAAAAGCTTCGCTTTTAAAAAGCCCCCCCCCCAAAAAAAAAATATTACTTTTAATTTATTTTAAAAATGAAAGAGGTTCACTGCTCGATGGACGCTTTGAGGGAAAGCACCTAAATCTAGAAATGAATCTTTACACGAGAAACCAATGATAGGCCAGTATCCATTGTAATTGACCAATTGTAAATTGTATAGTATGACGTCATTTGTTATTGGACACTAACTATACGCTGTTTCTTTACCTGAAAGCGGTGACCTGTAATCGTTTCCATTTACTGGATACATCTAAAAAAAAGTTGTCGTCAATTTAGGTTGCAATATCCCATCTCATTTATTGGTCTGGCCGTTTATCCAGTAGGAGGGGAGGGGATGGGATAAAGAAGGGGGATGGGGGGAGATCGTTATTTTAGCCCGCTACAGAGTTCACTTTATTATAGAACATGAAAATGTGTTGTATGATCCAAGTAATAAAAAAAATCCATTTCTAAAACACGGATGAAAATTAACTCGTACGGGCTTGTACGTACATGACATTTATTAACAGTGGAGGCTACTTTGTCCAGAAGCTACTTTGTTCGAGGCTACTTTGTCCGGAAGCTACTTTGGCCAAGGCTACGTTGCTCAAGATCCCCGCTTTTAACATTGGGAAACTAAAGTCCCCAAAGTTGTTCGGCCAATGAATAAGAAAACGTTATTATAAAACTTAGGGGACCCCCCCCCCCCTGCAATTACCTGGAACTTTAGGGACCTCCTCTTGTCCCCCCTCTGCAGCTACCCTCTCCCCTTCCCCTCCCCCTCCTTGAACTTTCATCTCCATCTTGTGGTGAAATTCTGAACTAAAAAAAGAAAAAAAATATTTATTTTGAATAGTTATTTATCGCATATCGCATTATGGACAGCTTTCCACGGATATTGGAATGAAAAACTATAAGATTGGAACCAGTTTTGTTAGCCCCAAGCGGCCGAAGGACCCGAACTAACGAAACGGGTATTGCTATTCTAATTTTAGTACGTGATGCTATACCAGTTCTTTTCCTGCGGATATTAATCGGTTTTTACGCCATGCTCGAAAGTCTTTAATGTAATACAAAAATGGATGTAGAATATACGTAAATATGTACTATGGAAAATTTATGTTGCTATTTCCCCTGTCGTTAATGTTCAGACCGTTCATTTTATAGGATGGGAGGGGATGGTGAAAATGTGGGAGATCGGTAATGTAGCCCGCTACAAGTTTCACTTTATTAGAAAAAAACTTAAATCCAAGTAATAATAAATCCATTAAGACAAATTAAATTTTCAATGGCGAAGGTACTCTATAATTGGCATCTATAATTTACTTGAATTGTACTGTCGTTATTAAGATTAATATTTAACTTTTATAAAGGTTTTGTGATTTATCGCATATTCATTTCTTAATTTTTGTATCTTATGTCAACTGAACATCTGCTATTTAACTCATTTAGTCTGTCAATGAAACAGGTATCTAAAGGGATAAGACAATGGGAGATAAATTGATGCCCATCACCAGCAAGGATGATACACAAAATTAACCTCTTTTGTACATAACAATAATTAGTGGCTGAAACATTTGAACTCTTGAATTAATGAACCAAAATTCATTAAAAGTTCCCAAAGTTGAAATTTTGAGAAAAAAAGTTTAGGTTAAATTTAACCCCACACCCCCTCAAGTGCCCCTAGAGGCCTCTAGTATCTATATACTAGAGTTAGCTCGATATAATTATCTCCCTATTGGCTAGTTTTCTATATGCATATCTATTTCTCAATAAATCTATTTTCCTCACCCGGCATTACTATCTAAATGAAAGTAAATATTTAATAATTTAAATGATTTTTAAAAGATTTTTTAAAATTATATTTTTTTCTTTACATTACCATCACCAAAGGGTTAATGATGATGATTACAATTTTAGTTTAATATTTGAACACACAAAATGTCGCCACAATCGAATTCTTTTAAAACATAGTTTTCTTAAATTTATCATATTATAAATTTAAATTTTCTTTTTTATGATTAGAAATTAAATACATCAATATAAGGTAAATAGCAACATGAAATGAAAAAAATGAATTTATTTTTAATAAAGTAAAATAATGGGTCTTATCGTTCTGGGCAAAGAGAGTTTATTATGGATTATTGGAGCACTATGAGTTTTAATCATATATTCCTTGGAAAACTTGAGCTCGTTTATAGACATTTATTTCCTATATAGATCTGACATGGATCTTGAAGCAATTAAGCAGGCCGTTTTGTACATGTTAAAAATTGGAAGATTTCATTAAATAAAAGTAATCGCAAATATACTTAGTAAATATTTCTATCTATCTATCTATCTATATATCTATCTATCTATCTATCTATCTATCTATCTATCTATCTATCTATCTATCTATCTATCTATCTATCTATCTATCTATCTATCTATCTATCTATCTATCTATCTATCTATCTATCTATCTATCTATCTATCTATCTATCTATCTATCTATCTATCTATCTATCTATCTATCTATCTATCTATCTATCTATCTATCTATCTATCTATCTATCTATCTATCTATCTATCTATCTATCTATCTATCTATCTATCTATCTATCTATCTATCTATCTATCTATCTATCTATCTATCTATCTATCTATCTATCTATCTATCTATCTATCTATCTATCTATCTATCTATCTATCTATCTATCTATCTATCCATCTATCTATCTATCTATCTATCTATCTATCTATCTCCTAACCAATATTAAAGATTAAATTCTCTGAAGTGGAAAAGATATGAAATCCTATTCGTATTTAAGTTTAAAACCAGGGATCTAAAGGGATAAGACAATGGTCAATAATGTCATGTACATCCTCAATGATAATTCACAAAATATCCACTTCTTTAGATTACAATTCATGGTTGAAACGTTTGAACACTTAACTTAATCAACCAATCAAAATTCACTAAAGTCCCCAAAGTTGTTAAGCCAACGAATAATAAGTATAAAACTTTGGGGACTAGTGTAATAAACAGACCATTGTCCCCTCTCTCTCTCTGGTTTGAACAGGGAGCCTGGACAATGGATGATAAATTTATATCCCACTCCCAATTATAATAAACTAAGGTACCCCATCTGTAGATAAGTGAGATAATCGTTCCACTACTGACAAAAGAAAACATTGGTAATGATAAAAAGTATAAGATTTTCGTTGTTTAAAAAATGAAAAAAATTCTTCAAAATAAAATAGAAAAAATATTTTAATTTTTTGTCAATATCAGTTCGAAGATTTTTTTCATTATAAAAAATTAGATTTTAGTAACATTTTCAGTAAAAAATCATCTAACAAAATTGTACGCATGTCCCCTGTTTGATAATGAGTTTCCGACTATAAGTGAGTTTGAAAGTCATTTTTCGCTTCCATCACTCTTTTTTTTAACAACCTTTGTTTTTAAGGGCTTTTTTACTTAAAAATTTTAAATGGCTGTAAATGTATTTTTGAAGCTAGAATAACAATTTTTTTCAGAAAATATTTATCTTTATAAAAAGATATTTAGATAAAGAGAGAGAGAGAAAGAGAGAGAGAGAAAGAGAGAGATAGAGAGAGAGAGATAGAGAGAGAGAGAGATAAAGAGAGAGACAGAGAGACAGAGAGAGAGAAGAGAGAGAGAGAGAGAGAGAGAGAGAGAGAGAGAGAGAGAGAGAGAGAGAGAGAGACGACAATGAACGATCAATATATATATACATCCCATATGACGGCAAACAAAATTACCCCTTCTGTAGATTAAAATAATTGGCTTAAAAGTTTAAACATTTATAAATTGAAACGAAATTATTTTAAAAAGATAGTTTGGTTATAAAACTTTGGGTAGCAGTATAATTTACAGTCCAATGTCCCCTCCCTCCTTGAGTATCATCAAATCTTTCTGAAAATGTTTAAAGAACAAACATTAACAAGAATTCTTATATCAAAGTCTGTCTGTTTAACTGACTGTCTGTCAGCTTTTCTGTCTGTTTTTCTGTCTGTATGATCTCGGTAATCGTTGAACTTATTATTCCCCTTTACAGGGAAGCTTCTTATAGGGCTAGGGAATGTTTATAACTATCTTGGGTTAGGGTACCTTTTCCCCCCTGAAAGAATTAATTTGCTGAATAACGGCCCCTGCATGGATATGTTGATAGGGAAAATTTGTCGTCAATTTAGCTTGCTAAAATGGACCTCATTTATTGGTAAGTTCATTCTTCCAGTAAGAGGGAGGTGGATTGGGGGAATCATTGTTTTAGGCTGCTGAGAATATTACTTTATAATAGAACATAAAAATCTGTTGCAACATTCGAGTAATAATATATCATTTGCATCTTAATAATATGTAATTGTAAATAAAAATAAAAGTCAATTTGCGTAAATTTTTGACAGTTAATGTCAATAAATACCTAGCTATGACATTTTCATAAGTAGCTATGACGAAGGGCGAGGCTGCTGTCCATGACACTTTAACGTCAGGTCCAACAACCAAGGATAACTAAGGTATTAAAAAACACCCAACAGACAACCAACTTAGAGTGTCTGAAAGATAATGAGATGCGCCTGCTAAGGGCCAAGGCATTCTAGCAACACTTAGGTACTATTCTTAATCAGAAAGAGAGAGAGGGGACAATGGTTGTTTATTACACTGGTCCTCAAAGTTTTATAATAACGTTTTCTTATTCGTTGGCTTAACAACCTTGGGGAACTTTAAGTGAATTTTTATTGGTTGGTTCATTAATTCGACTGTCCAAACGCTTCAACGACTAATTTTTATATAAAGATCGGATAATTTTTTTGTATCATCATTGGGGATGTACATCAATTTAACTGGCCATTGTCTTATTCCTCTAGATGCCTGATTTTACATTTCTATAACCGAACCCGACACCTCCTCAACAGCAATCACACGCACGCACGGACGGACAAAAGTTATAGAGCAGTCCGCACTTCTAAATGCATAAAAATTACCTTTCAAAATTGGAGGATTTTTCAAAATTAATTATAAATTTCAATTAATATTCATTTTTAATCTGAAAATTTATATAAAGATTTAAAACAAGTTTAATTATTTTCATAAGCGTTAACATTAAAATCATAATACAATAATTTGAAACTAATTCTATTTAATGCATCGTATAATAGACAGCTTTCCGCGGATATTAAAATGAAAAGTTATAAGATATCCATAAGAGAAAAGCTATACTATAGAAAGAGGTGACAATAGGCTGTTTCTTACACTAGTCCCCAATGTTTTATAATAGTACGTTTTCTTATTAGTTGGCTCAATAACTTTGGGGACTCTAACTGATATTTGAATGGTTAGTTCATTAAGTTGAGTGTTCAAACTAATTTATATGTACAGTACAAAAGGGGTAATTTTGTGTATCATTGGGGACATACATCATTTTATCGGCCATTGTCTTATTCCTTTAGACCCCTGAAGCTCTACACTAGTTGGAGATTTTCATCTCGAAACCGAATAAATAACCTGGGGATTAGAACCGGTTCTCTGCCATACTGAAAAATTATGTCTAGCATCGTATTATATACAGATTTCAACGAATATAAAAATGTACAATCACAAGATTAAAACTGGTTTTAAACTTATAAATGTACATTTTATATATGCGCGGAAAGCTGAATATAATACGATGCGATAAATAACTATTAAATCTATCCCAATATTACATAAATTTAAAGAAAAACTAATAATAATAAATTGCGCCCGTTTTGGGGCAAGGCATTCCATGTACTATAACAAAAAATCATATTTGACAAAGCAGCATTAGGTAATTATTTTGTAACATCTTTAGTTTAGGTCAAAATTTGAATGACAACAAGCGAATTTGATAGAGTATTAAAAGTTATAAGGTTGCTACGCTTAGTATATTAGGAAAATTCAGGGAAGGGAGGGGACATTGGACTGTAAATTACACTGGTAGTCTGGTACCCAAAGTATAATAACAACATTATCTTATTCGTTTGCCCTAAAACTTTGGATACTTCAAAAAACTAGTAGTGTACAAACTTTTTAACCAATAATTTTAATAAACAAAATGAATAATCAATGGGGATGAATATTAATTCATCGTCCATTGTCTTATTCCTTAAGATTCCTGGGTGAAATGAAATTGACATGCAAAATTATAATTTCATTATACAGGGAATAGTTATATCTCGCATCATCCTATTATAAACAGCTTTCCGCGGATATAAAATGTACAATTATAAGATTAAAACCAGTTTTGTTTAGCCCTGAGATGCCGAAGGTACGGAATAAAAAAAAACTAGTTTTAGTCTTATGATTGTACATTTTTATTTTCGTAGAAAACTGGATATAATACGATACTAGAAATAGTTTTTTTCCGTATGGATAAGAACTGGTTCTAATCCACCGGATATTAATCGGTTTCGAATGAATATGAAAAGAATTATAATGATACTCAAACACTTTCTGTCATTTGTAGGCTTAAAAATTTACAATCTTGGGTTGATTTATGACTGGATATACAAAGTAACCAATAATTTTAATGTAATTTTATTAATCGAACTTGGGAGATATATCATTTTCTTTTTTTATCGATAGACAAACAGACAGACATAAAGGTAGATGTACAGACAGACAAACATACATTTAAACAGAAAAACAAACAGCCAAACAAACAGACATACAAACAGACAGACAAACAAACGAACAAACATATAGATAGACCTATAGACAGACGGACTGACAAGAACTAATGGATAGACAGATAGGTAGATGTACATACGGACAGACAGACACATAAACAGACAGATAGAAATACGAACAGACGGACAGAAACCGATAGATGGACATACAAACAGACAGACAGAAGAGCAGACTGACAAACAGACAAACATACAGACAGAAAAACAGACTAACAAATAGACAGACAAACAGACAGACAATTATACAGACAAACAGATAAATAAACAGACAGACAAACAGACAGACAAACAGACAAACAGACAGAAATACAGACAAGCAGACAGACAAACAAATAGACACACACAAACATAAAGACAAACAGACAGGCAAAAATACAAACAAACAGACAAGCAAACAAACAAACAAACAGATAGACATACAAACAGACAGAAAAACAGACAAATAGACAGACAGACAGACAGTCAAACAGACAGACAGAAACCAATGAATGGACATATAACGGATGGGTATGTGTATAAAGACAGACAAACGAACAAACAGACAGATGAACCGATGGATGGACAGACAGACATACTTACATACAGACAGACAAACAGACAGATAGCTTGTTATTTTGTATATAATAAAAAAAAGTTTTTTGTTTTTTTTTCTCGTTAGTAAGAAAAAATAAGTTGATATAAAACAGAACTATAGTCAGTCATCTAAAGGGATAAGACAATGGCCGATAAATTGATGTATGTACATGCATGTACATCGATATACAAAACTACCCTTTCTGTAGATAACATTTAGTAGTAGAACTATTATCTTAATGAACCAAAAAATATAAATTTGATAAAAGTCCCCAAAATTTAAGCAAACGAATAAGAAAACGTTATTATAAAACTTTGGGGACCAGTGTAACAAACAGTCCTCCCTCCCTCCCTATTTCAAAGCTAAGGGCGGAATTCCATTATCTTATCTGCTATTAAAGATATCTTGCAGATTTTTTTGTGATGATTTCCTATACATATCAGGAATAAGGTATAACCAAAAAGCAAAATTGATTTTAAATAACATTTGGGGGGGGGGAGGTTAAATAAAAAAGTCGTCAATACTACAATGTGTTGCCCCCCAACGCCAGCTGAAAATCACGATATTTTTCGAATTAATTTCGTTGTTGGTATAATCATATAAGCATTAGGTTAATAATACACTTTGTCTGCAACAGAAAAATATAATTTTACTTTTCGTATTCATTCGAATCCGGTGGATAGGAACCGGTTCTCATCCATACGAAAAAACTATGTCTAGCATCGTATTATATCCAGCTTTCTACGAATATAAAAATGTAGAATCATAAGATTAAAACCCTAAAAAAAACTAGTCTTAATCTTAATTGTACATTCTATATCCGCGGAAAGCCGTTTATAATACGATGCGAGAAATATCTAATATTAAGGTTGCGTATATTGTCACATTTTCTTGATCTTTCAATAACATGTTGATTCCTAAAGTAATGTTGTAAGCAATGTTAAACTGTATAAGTAAGTTTTATAACACTAATTTAAATTTTGACTTTTAAATAAGTGCAGATAATCTAAAAATAACGTTTTTTCGTCTGTCTTGTGAGTTAAGCTTCGTTTTTATGGATGTTATCCTCCTTTTTCCCAAAGAGAGAGGGGATAATGAGCTGTTTATTACGCTAGTCCCCAAAGTTTTATAATGGCATTTTCTTATTTGTTGGCTCAACCATTTTTGAGACCTTTAATTAAATTTGGATTTTTATTTCATTAAGTTGAGTGTCCAAACGTATCAACCACTAATTTGAATCTACAGAAGAGGTAGTTATACCATCAATTAATCGGCCATTGTCCTATCCCTTTAGATCTCTGCTTTTTACCAGTATAAGATTTTGTATAAAAATTTAAAGAAAAAAAGGTGAAATTGTTAAATTAAGAAAATCCACGAAAACTAATTTTGTAGTAAATCCACAAATCTGATTAATCTAGATTAGGGTGTTCCAAAAAGAAAATTATTTTGGCACTTTATTATAAACCACTATCGGCTTCGCCTTCAGCCTATAGGGGCTTTGCCCCAAGAGGTAATTTTAAAAAATTAAGTAATTCTGGTGCTGCAACCACTCAATCAAAAAAATTGGGGGGGGGGAATTTGTATTTTTTGGGGGTTGGGGGTGTTCCACACCCCAATAAAATAGCCTAAATTGGCTATTCTTGAAGGGATTTATGCATTGATTATACTAAAACATAATATTGGGTAGAAATTAATGTGTTTCAAAGAAAGAAAATTTGGAAATTAAGAAATACGACCTCTATCACTTCAGAGGACAGCTGCCAGCAGATAGATAGATAGATAGATAGATAGATATATAGATAGATAGATAGATAGATAGATAGATAGATAGATAGATAGATAGATAGATAGATAGATAGATAGATAGATAGATAGATAGATAGATAGATAGATAGATAGATAGATAGATAGATAGATAGATAGATAGATAGATAGATAGATAGATAGATAGATAGATAGATAGATAGATAGATAGATAGATAGATAGATAGATAGATAGATAGATAGATAGATAGATAGATAGATAGATAGATAGATAGATAGATAGATAGATAGATAGATAGATAGATAGATAGATAGATAGATAGATAGATAGATAGATAGATAGATAGATAGATAGATAGATAGATAGATAGATAGATAGATAGATAGATATAGATAGATAGATAGATGGATAGATAGATAGATAGATAGATAGATAGATAGATAGATAGATAGATAGATAGATAGATAGATAGATAGATTGATAGATAGATAGATAGATAGATAGATAGATAGATAGATAGATAGATAGATAGATAGATAGATAGATAGATAGATAGATATATAGATAGACACTTGTAGTAAACTCTTAAATAAAAATCTAGAATAATCCAAACTATTTAGTTGGAAAATTAATTTTCAAAGAAACAAGAAAATTATGTTTCGTAGTTACCCAGCTTTATATCCTTATAATAAAGTAACAGGATGTTTGTCTGTCTGTCTGATAGATAGATAGATATATAGATAGATAGATAGATAGATAGAAATATAGATAGATAGATAGATAGATAACTTTGTGGACTTTAAACGGATTTTGATTAGTTGGTTTATTAAGTTGAGTGTCCAAAACGTGTCAAACACTACAAAAAGGGCAATTTTGTATATTTACATTGGGGATTTACATTAATCTATCGGACATTGTCTTATCCCTTTAGATCTTTGGGAATTCTGATGAAGTTAAAGAGAAAAGGGAATTTTTTTGTGTATTATTCGCAAAAACTATAATTTTCCGAATTATGAATTATTAATGTTTCAATTTATGTTTTTTTCATGAAATAAATTTTTAACAGCAATATTCCTCACTAAGGTACAAGCCCCCGCCCCCCCCCCCCCCCCTAGAAAAAAATCTATTAAATTCTTTGTCAAATAAGTAAGAAACATTTATATTGAGAGATTAAGCTAAGACCACTTTTAATTATTGCCTTACTAACGGCTACGCCTCTAGAAGCCTTTAGGGGCACTCAAGCTAGTAAGGGGGGGGGGCCCGGGGGGGGTGTCTTCCCCTTCCAAATTTTCAGTTTGATTTTTAAAAATAAAAAGCCTTAAATGTAAAGTAGAACCAATTGGTATTGGTTCACCCAAAAGACAAACAACCCTTTGATTGCACGACCATTTTTTATGAGAGTTCTAACTGTGCATGTTAATAAGTTACGCCTGTTTTGGGCCAAGGTACTTCCCCCTACTCTAACTAATTATGTCAAGCACCTGACATAGTAGCATTAGGAACAATTTTTAACGTCTTTAGTTATGTCGCAGTGCTGAGCCGAGGTCCGAACCTATCCAGACAACTAGCGGATCTTAATCCAAGGGGATCTAAAGGGATAAGACAATAGCCAATAAATTGATCTACATCTCCAATGATGATGCACAAAATTGCCCCTTCTGTAGATGAAACGTTTGAACACTCAACATAGCAGATCAACCAACTAAAATTCACCGAAGTCTCCAAAGTTGTTAAGGCAACGAATAAGAAAACGGTATTATAAAACTTTAGGGACTAGTGTAATAAACAGCCAATTGTCCCCCTCCTTCCTGCAAACTAACCAACTGTAATTGGGGGGGGGGGGGTGGTTCTCCATTTAAAGTTTGAGATGAAAATGTCTGTTCTTTTAACTTAGGTCATATTTTCCATTTCACATTTTTTATTTGGTAGAAGGGAGGGAGATGACATAGGACTGTTTATTACACCGGTCCCCAAAGTTTTATCAATGGTTGGCGTAACAATTTTGGAGACTTTTATTGAATTTTGATTGGTTGATTAATTAAGATGAGTGTCCTAATGTTTCAACCACTAATTGTTATCTACAGAAGGCGTATTTTTGTGTACAATTATTGGGAATGTACATCAATTTTTTTGATTATTGTCTTATCCCTTCAGATCTCAGACCTCCTAAAAAACCTCCCCGGTAAAGAAGAAGACTACTAAAATATTTTCAGTATGGCTTTGGAACCGATTAATTTCCGCTGAATTAGAACCGGTTCTCATTCTTACTAAAAATCATGTATAGCATCGTATTACAGACAGTTTTCCACGAATATTAAAATAAAAATTATTACACACAAGCTTTGCTTGACCCCCGTGACTAAATTTTTAAAAAAAAATTGATATCCGCGGAAAGCTGTCTATAATACGATGCGTTAAATAACCATTCTAACCAGGAAAGGAGGGGACATTGGGCTGTTTATTACACTAGTCACAAAAGTTTCTTATTCGTTGGCTTAACAAATTTGGGGACTAAATTTTGAATGGTTGGTTCATTAAGTTGTGTGTTTAAACGTTTCAACCATTAATTTTACTCTACAGAAGGGGTAATTAATTGTGTATCATCATTGAGTATATACTTCAATTTATCGACCATTGTCTTATTCCTTTAGATTCCTGATTTTTAAACCTTGTCATAATAAAAATCTAAGAGAAAAGTCTTTTGTTTAAAAATCCTTTTATAACAGTAAAACAAAAATAATGATATCCATAGGAGTGCAGGGATCTAAAGGGATAAGACAATGGATGATAAATTGATTACACATCCCAATTGATGATAAATAAAATTACCCCTTCTCACTGGTCGCCGGAAGGGAAAAGCAGTTTTTTGAAACAGGCTCTCTGAGATTATTACAGATTCTGATATATACATATATAGACTAATGAAAAATGCAAAAAACGAAATCATAAGCGTTCCTTCTTGGGAGAAAATGCGGGAAAAAGATTTTAGCTATTTTTAACCTAAAATTCACATTGGCTAGCCTGTTTTAAAAAAATACACACATTTTAAACATGTCATTGCTCAGCACCTAGAAGTGGTAGAAAAATGATACACATACCATTGGAAAGCTCATAACCTCTAGTTTTTATATTGGCAAATAAGGTTTTTGAACTATTATTAGTTTTTGAGCTATCCTATGAAGTATACACAAGCTTTCAAAATGCAGTTTTTTCTTGAGAATTTTAAGTTTGATACTTGTTACACAAACCTTTTTCAAATTATATTACCTAGCACCTAGGAGTTATAACTATTATTAGTTATATAATTATTTTATATAGGTAAAAATGTATATTTTGGGTACTTTTAATTTTAGCTTAATTAAAAATTGTCTTTGAAATGTGTATAGTTTGAAGTAAGAGCGAAGGAGGGAGGGGGGGGAGTTTATACACTTATAGGGAAAAAATTCAGTATAAATTTTTGCCCTGGATGTTTTTGGGCTTTTTTTTATAGTAATTAACCTTTTTGTAAAATCTCTTATATGATCAAATCTACCAGTACAACTTTAAAAATTGAATTTTGGATCTTTTCTTCTAGGGGCTAGTGGGTTAAAACAATCCCCAAAACACTCAAATCTAAGGTCTGAGCATATTTTTTGAGATATTAAGCCAATTTTTTTACTGTAAACCTTTTTTACATAATTAAGCTAAGTAGTCACTAAAGATTTCATTTTGTCACTTTCCTTCTTGGGGTTAGTGGGTTTTACTTTTAACACCCCCCAAAACACTAAAATTTAAGGCTTGAGCTTATTTTTAGAGATATTGAGATGATTTTTTAAATTTAAAATTTATTCTCATAATTTAGATAAGTAGCCACTAAAGATTTCATTTTGTCACTTTCCTTCTTGGGGTTAGTGGGATATAACACCCCCCAAAACACTAAAATTAAGGGCTTGAGCTTATTTTTAGAGATATTAAGATGATTTTTTTAATTTAAAATTTATTCTCATAATTTAGATAAGTAGCCACTAAAGATTTCATTTTGGCACTTTCCTTCTTAGGCTAGTGGGGTAAAACAACCCCTGTAACATATATCTCAGTATCATATTTTGCTCTGGCTGTTTGGACTTGATGTTATAGTTATCAAATGATTCTTTTTTAATATTTTCTTATATGATTGGATCTACCTTTAAAACTTTAAAAATTGAATTTTGGCACTTTTCTTTAGGGGCTTTTGGGGTATTTTTAAAGATATCAAGCTAATTTTTTAAGGTAAACATTTTTCACATAATTGAACTAAGTAGTCACTAAAGATTTCATTCTGGCACTTTCCTTCTAGAGTCTAGTGGAGTAAAACACTAAAAATAAGCACAATCTTTAAATTTTAGTGTTTTGGGGGGTGTTATACCCCACTGACCCCAAGTAGGAAAATGACAAAATGAAATCTTTAGTGGCTACTTAGCTCAGTTATGCAAAAAATGTTTACATTAAAAAAATTGGCTTGTTATCTCTAAAAATAAGCTCAGACCTTAGATTTCAGTGTTTTGGGGGCTGTTTTAACCCACTAGCCCCTAGAAGAAAAGATCCAAAATTCAATTTTAAAATTTTTACTGGTAGATTTAATCATATAAGAGATTTTATAAAAAGGTTAATAACTATAACAACAAGCCCAAAAACATCCAGGGCAAAAATTTATACTGAATTTCATTTCCTATTAGTGTATAAACTCTCCCCTCCCTCCTTGGTTCTTACTACAAACTATACACATTTTAAAGACAATTTTTAATTAAGCTAAAATTGAAAGTACCCAAAATATATAATTTTACCTATATAAAATAATTATATAACTAATAATAATTATAACTTCTAGGTGCTAAGTAATATAATTTAAAAAAGGTTTGTGTAACAAGTATCAAACTTAAAATTCAAGAAAAAACTGCATTTTTAAAACTTGTGTATACTTCAGAGGATGGCTCAAAAACTAATAATAGTACAGAAACGTTATATACCAATATGAAAACTAGAGGTTATGAGCTTTCCAATGGTATGTGTAGCATTTTTCTACCACTTCTAGGTGCTGAGCAATGACATGTTTAAAATGTGTGTATATTTTTTTACAGTGCCAATGTGATTTTTAGGTTAAAAATAGCTAAAATCTTTTTCCCGCATTTTCTCCCAAGAAGGAACGCTTATGATTTCGTTTTTTGCATTTTTCATTAGTCTATATATGTATATATCAGAATCTGTAATAATCTCAGAGAGCCTGTTTCAAAAAACTGCTTTTCCCTTCCGGCGACCAGTGTTCTGTATACTCAAATTTTTGCATAAAAAGTTTGGACAATATAAATTCAATAAAAATACCCAAAGTTTTAAGTAAAATAATATGATAATGTCGTTTTAAAACTTTGGGTACCAGTGAAATTTACAGTCCAACGTCCTTTATCCGTTAGCTTAAAAACTTTGGGTACTTTGGTATTTTATTTTGATTGATTTCTAACGTTTAAGCTTTTCAAAAAATGAATTTAATCTACAGAAGGGGTGATTTTATTCATTATTATTGGGTATATATATTAATTTGTCATGAATTTTTTTTTTAAACCTTAAGACTGTTATAGTATGAACAAAATCCAGAAAGAGAGAGGGAACAATGGGCTGTTTATTACACTAGTCCCCAAAGTCTTATAATAAGGTTTTCTTATTCGTTGGCTTAACAACTTTGGGGACTTTTAATATATTGGTTAATTAAATTAAGTGTTCAAACGTTTTAACCACTAAAATTACGCTACAGAAGGGGTATTTTTTGTGTATCATCATTGAGAATGTACATTAATTTATCGGCTATTGTCTTATCCCTTTAGATCCCTGACAAAAACAGTAATCAAAAATTGACGAAATAAAAACAGACAGACGGACAGACATTTATTATGAAATATTTAAACTACAAAATATTCTATTGTTTAAAAATTTATAATATAACAATGAAAAAAAATATTATAAAATTTAATTAATGATTAATAAAAATTATAAGGTATAGTCCCTTTCGTGGCAACGCACCTTAAGGGGCGATTCTTCGTATTTTTTCAAAGTAGGTTTTCTCCTATTTCTAGACCCTGCGGGGGGCTCTAAACCTGCCGGGTCAATTGCCTAAACCTGTGGGGCAATCACCTAACCAAATAAAACATAACCTTACCTAAAATAACCTATAAAAAGCCATTTTAAAAATACGACAAATCGCCCCTTAAGGGGCGTTGCCACGAAAGGGACTATTCCCAAATAATGTTTAATTAAAAACAACATCCAACAGTCAACCAACCCATTGCTTATAAGTCCTAGCTGTTTAAGGTAATAAGTTGCACCTGTTTTTGGACCAAAGTTCAATTTTTAACGTCTCTAGTATAATAAAATGACTATACCTAAAAGTTACAGGAATCACCTTCAAGGATTGAAATCGATTTGAGGATACAAATTACCAGGGAGGGAGTTGACAATGGGCTGTTAATTACACTTGTCCCCAAAGTTTTATAATAACGTTTTCTTATTCGTTGGTTTAACAACTTTGGGGATTTCTTTACAATTTTGATTGGTTGGTTGATTAAGTTGAGTGTCCAAACGTTCCAACCACTAATTTTAATCTACAGAAGGAGTAGTTTTGTGCATCATCATTGGGGATATACATCAGTTTAACGGCCACTGTCTTATCCCTTTAGATCCCTACAAATACCCCGATAATTATGGACGGAACCAATTCTTATAAAAGCTTCGCTTTTTGATAATTAAGTTAAAAGAAAATTATTTTTAATTTTTAAGAAAATCTAAAAATCCTAATTATCTTATTTTTTATAAACTTTACAGAGAGAGAAATGGGATAATTATGACCATAGTAGCGAAGTTAGTTTGGAATGAGAGAGAGAGAGAGAGAGAGAGAGAAAGAGAGAAATAGGATAAATATGTCCATAGTAGCGAAGTTGGTTTGGAATTAGAGAGAGAGAGAGAGATAGAGAGAAAGAGAGAGAGAGAAAGAGAGAGAGAGAAAGAGAGTGAGAGAGAGAGAGAAAGAGAGAGAGAAAGAGAGAGAGAGAGAGAGAGAGAGATAGAAAGAGAGAGAGAGAGAGAGAGAGAGAGAGAGAGAGAGAGAGAGAGAGAGAGAGAGAGAGAGAGAGAGAGAGAGAGAGAGAGAGAGAGAGATTGTACATGCCCAATGATGATACACAAGAATATTCTTTCTGTAGATTAAAATTAGTGGTTGAACATTAAGACACTTAGCTTAGCAACCAATCAAAATTAACTAAAAGTCCCCAAGGTTGTTAAGCCAACGAAAAAAAAACTTTGTTATAATACTTTGTCGACTAGTGTAATAAACAGCCCAATGTCCCCTCCCTTCCTGGAATATTATTATAATTGCCTGGATGGACAGACAGACATTGTCTTATTATGGAGTAGACTTGCTATTAAAGAAATAGATTTAATAAGATGTTTTAAAAAGCAAAGCTTTTTTATAATTAGGGTCGGTCCGTCCGTCCGTCATAAACGGATAGCTTTTTTCGTTAATATAGGCATGTTTCTAACGATTTCAAACTTTGCATGATGATTCCTGTAGTAGATAGGAACGATTTAGAAAGCGTAGTAACTCTTAATCATTACCAGATAGTCCAATTAAAACATGCTGATTTTTTTACTTTTTTGACAACAAATCTCTGAGTTTTATCACTCCGTATCATAGACAGCTTTACGCGGATATTATGCGGATAGTATAGCCTAGAACCGGTTCTTATCCAGCGGATATAAATCGGTTTCACCTGATTAGCATCTGACATATAACAGAGATTTTAAGGGATAAGACAAAGGACGATAAATGAGGATAAACAAAATTACCTCTTTTGTAGATTAAAAGTATTATAGGAAAAGTGTATACAGCCTAATCAAAATGAGAAGACGAAGAAAGGTTCTCAAAATCATCAGCATGCGACGTCATAAAAATGATGGATCATCCTTATCTGTTATAGGGGTTTTAATTCCCACTCCTCCTCTCCTTATCCCTCCTTTTTATGGCGTCAGAATTGTTTTTGAGGGACTTTCTTCGTCTTCCAAAAAGAAATAAAAATCCCAAAGGTTTAAAAGCAACGATATGTTTTTTCGATCACAAATGTCAAATGTCTCCTCCCTCCTTCTATGCTAAAACCCCATTTTTGTCAGTCTGTCAAAAATGTATTATTTCATTTCAGAGCTCCGCTACTTATGGATGTTGTCATCCTTGTTTTGTTTTACTTAACTTATTAATTATATTTTTCTGGTAATTGATGATTTAATAAATTTAATCATTATGATAGAATAGTTATTTCTCACATCGTATTATAAACAGCTTTCTGCGTATATAGAATGTACAACAATAAGATTAAAACTAGTTTTTTAAGCCCCGAGGTGCCGAAGGCACCCGCTAAAAAACTGTTTTTAATCTTTGATTGTACATTTCTATATTCGTAGAAAGCTGGATATAATACGAGAACCGGTTCCTATCCACCCGATTCGAATGAATACGAGAATAATAATTATATAAACATTTACAACATATTAAGATTAGAATTAATGGTCGAAAAGTTAGGACAGCCAAATGTATAATTTTACCCTCTTAGGTTGAAAGCTTACGAAGGCCAGATATTTATCGCATCGTTTTATAAACAGCTTTCCGCGGATATAAAAATATGAAGATCAGGTATCTAAAGGGATAAGACAATGAACGATAAATTGATGCACAGCCCTCAAGATGATACACTAAGCTTCCCCTTCTATAGATCAAAATTAGTGGTTGAAACGTTTGAACACTCAAAAGCCACCAAATAAGAAAAGTATATTATAAAACTTAGGAGACTAGTGTAATAAATAAGTAATATAAACCTTTTTCTCTAACCACTGAACCGATATGATTCTCCTTTACAGGGTAGTTTCTTATAGGTCCTGGGAAGTTTAATAACTTTTTTTAGGGAGGATATCACCACCCTCCCAAGAGAAATCGCCCAGCAAAAATTTTTTTTGCTTTTTCTTTTTAAACCTACAATTAAAAACTTTCTTCCCCCTCTTCAAATGTACCTAGAGGCCTCTAGAGGCGTAGCCGCCAGTTTATAATGATTACCCATATGAACTGTACAAGGCGAAAATTAAATATGCCTTAAATTAAATTATCCCAGTAGAAGTCCCCTTCCCTCTTTTTTCAACACTTTACAAGCAGGGAGGGAGAGGACATTGGGCTGTTTATTACACTAGTCCCCAAAGTTGTGACATGATGTTTTCTTATTTGTTGGCTTATCAACTTTGAGGACT
Organism: Acartia tonsa; assembly: GCF_053477335.1. Classification (NCBI taxonomy): domain Eukaryota; kingdom Metazoa; phylum Arthropoda; class Copepoda; order Calanoida; family Acartiidae; genus Acartia; species Acartia tonsa. Next base: position 11,674,598 of record NC_137274.1, read on the forward strand.
TTCATTGAATTTTGATTGACTAATTCCTTGAGTTGAGTGTCAAAACTTTTCAACCACTAATTGTAATTTACAAAAGGGCTAATTTTGTGTATCATCATTGTGGATGTACATCAAATTATTGGCCATTGTCTTATCCCTGAAGATTCCTGCACTTGTAAGCAATAACTTGTGGGCCAAGTTCAGTTTGGGGTTCAATCCAGAGATCTAGAGGAATAAGACAATGGCAGATAAATTTATGTTTATCGATGAAAGACCAAAGTACCCCTTCTTTAGATTATGGGTTGAAACGTTTGCATACTCAACTAATCCAACCAATCGAAATTCACTAAAGTTGAAATAAGAAACACTATTCACAAAAATGAAAAATTGAAGAAGAAAAAATTCTAAAAGGATAACACTGAAGATCCAATAAAAGGACAAGTAAATCATATGGCCATTTTAACCTGGATAATTTTAAGGTAAGGTTAGCCACTAGGTCATAACAGGGTGTAAGTTAATTGGATTATCCATTATACACAAGGTAAAAAAACCTAATACACTTGTATTCCGCAAATTTAATATCTCTGCATACCTGAACCTTGATAAAGTATGGGGAGAAAGTCGCTCAAAAAATCAGCATGTGTTGTCATAAAAATGAGGGAGATGAGAGGAGAAGTGGGAAAGAAAACCCCTAAAAAAGATATGGATAATTCCTCAAATTTATGACATTAGATGCTGATTTTTTAGCAACTTTCTCTTTGTACCTTGATAACTAAAAGATGACAGGTACACAACAAGATATTTTACAATATTTGGATCATGGAAAGAAAACAAAATAGCAATTTTGTTGTATTTCATAGTAGCTGTTGATAGGTTATTTTAGGTTAGGTAAGGTAAATGTTAATAATTGTCCCTTAGAGTATGAAATAAGTCTCGCATGGTAAGAGCCTCCTGCAGGGGCTAGAAATAGAAGAAAAGCTACTGTGAAAATACAATAAAACCGTTACTTTATTTTCTTTCCATGACACCAATATTTTTCTGAAACTGGATTATCTCTGGGGTACAGGTACGTACAACATTTTGCATAACAAAATAATTAAATGATTTCATGAAAGTTAAAAGTTGTTATCAAAAAAGTTATAATTAGATTTGGAATTAATTTAATATTTTCATTCGAAATCTTATAAATTTTTCAAAGGATTTTTTAAGGATTCATATAAAATATAATTCTTATTAAAAAAGAAATATAAAAAATAAGGTTTAATTTGATAAAAAATATAATTCTGGTTCTTTTAATCCATAATATAAGTAAACAGCTCAAATGATATATGTAAAGAATGTATCTATTGTTTCCTGAATCTTAAAACAAGCATAACTCATTACCATGCTCAGTTAGGACTTCTCAGAAAAAGTACGTGTAATCAAAGGGTTGGTTGTCTGATGGATGTTACTTGAGTGTGAGAGTATCATATCCTATTACACGCAGATGATGCTCTGGATGATCACTTAAAAATCTAAGGAGAATCCCGCCCTAACGATTAGATTCCTGGACTTTCTAAAGCTACAACTGCACTTGATCCACTTTTTTGAATAATTGGTGGAAGTCTTAACAATAAATAGTGTGCTATGAGTTTCACCAAAATATTCAGGGATCTAAAGGGATAAGACAATGGCCGATAAATTGATGTACATCCCCAGTAACGATTCACAAAATTAAACCTTCTGTAAATTACAATTAGTGGTTAAAATGTTTAAACACTCATCTTAATGAATCAAACAATCAAAATTCGATGAAAGTCCCCAAATAATATATTTAATAAAACTTGGATGACAGTTATCGCCCACCAGCCTACAATGATACTACTTCTTGGAGTTATTTCTAAGGTTGTTTAATAGAATAGAATAACAGTTAGATATCTATAATACAAAGTAGCTTGATGTCTGTCCGTCCGTCCGTCTGTCCGACCGTCTGAAGCTTAAGATCTCGGTAACTACTGAACCGATTGGATTCTACTCTTAAGGGTATATACCTATTGGTCCTGTGGTGGGTTTAAGCTATTTTCTTGGGGGGTGGGACACCCCCAACCCCCCAAAAAATGAAAATTTACCCCCCCCCCCCAAAAAAAAAAAAAAAAATTTTCTTGAGAACACATTAGACTAGTTTTTTACGAATTTTGCGAATTCGTTATTTAAACGAGAAAATGTTTTCCTGCTGGGTAGGTGCGAAAATTTGCGATCCGTTCTGCTGGGTAAGTAATAGAAGATGTAATTATACCTCTTGGGACAAAGCCCCTAGAGGCTAGGGGCGAAGCCGCTAGTATCCTTATAATAAAGTAACAAGATGTCTCTCTGTATGTTTGAACCAAAGGATCTCGCTAACTGAAATGGTTCTTCTTTACAGGGTAGCTTCTCATAGGTCCTGGAAAGGTTTATAACAATTTAGGGGAGGTTACCACCACCCTACCAAGAGAAGGACCTGTGAGAAGCTACTCTGTAAAGAAGAACCCGATCAGTTCAGCAAGATCCTTCAGTACAGACAGGCAAACAGATATCCTGTTACATTATTTTTTTTATTTTATTTTTGGCAATTTCTCTTGAGAGGGTGGTTGTACCCTCCCCCAAAATAGCTATAAACTTTTCCATGACCTATGAGAAGCTACCCTGTAAAGAAGAACCTGATCAGTTAAATGGTTACCGAGATCTTTTGGTACAGACAGACAAACAGATATCCTGTTACTGTATTATAAGGACTGGCGGCTTCGTCCCTAGCCTCTCATAGGTAATTTAAAAAGAAAAAAAGAAAAAAATAGCCTAAAACCACCACAGGACCATGAGGTATATTCCCTGAAGAGTAGAATTCGATCGGTTCAGTGGGTACCGAGATCTTGAGATCTTAAGGGACAGACGGACAGATGGACAGACGGGCGGACGGACTAACAGACAGACAGACAGACATACAGACAGACAGACGGACAGACAGACAGACAGATAGACAGATAGACAGATAGACAGATAGACAGATAGACAGATAGACAGATAGACAGATAGACAGATAGACAGATAGACAGATAGACAGATAGACAGATAGACAGATAGACAGATAGACAGATAGACAGATAGACAGATAGACAGATAGACAGACAGACAGACAGACGGACGGACAGACGGACGGACAGACAGACGGACATTCTACTTTGTATTATAGATTGACAGAATGTTGGTTGTAATTATATAAAAATAATATCCAAGAAACCCGCCAGACAGACCTGTAAAACTATATTAGGGGGAATATCGAGTTTGGTCCTTAAAAAAAAAAAAAAAAACCAGGGATATCTTAAGGGATAAGACAATGGCCGATAAATTGATGTATATCCCAAATTACCTCTTCAGTAGACACAAATTAGTGATTGAAACGTTTAAATACTCAACTTATTGAGTCAACCAATCAAAATTTACTGAAGTCCCCAAAGTTGTTAAGCCAACAAATAAGAAAATGTTATTTTAAGACTCTTTGGACTAATGTAATAAACATCCCAAATTCCTCTCTCGCTCTGAAAATAACCGGTTTTAGCAATATTTTCTGCAGCAAAGCTAATTTATTAATGTTTTTGGTCCGTCTGTTTGTCTGTTCTTCTTGGTTTGTTGGCAGAGGTGGGGAGACAGGGGTAATTGCCCAAAGTAAGCGTAGCATATAACCATGTACAGTTAGGACTTCAAAACAAAGGTTATGCATGAAAAAGATTGGGGTACAGTCCCTTTCATGGCAACGCATCTTAAGGGGGGTTTATTCGTAATTTTACAGTTGCTTTTCTCCTATTTCTAGCCCCTGCCGGGGGCTCTAACTCTGCGAAGCAATCACAAACCAAATAAAAGCTAACCTAACCTAAAAAAACCTATCAAAAGGGACGAAAGGGACTATACCCACAGTGGGATCTTTTGACAAATATCGGGACATTAAGAGTAGGCAAAAGTAAACTTCAATAAACAAGCTTGTATTTGAACAAATTATGTAATTTCTTTTGCTTTAACTCAGAAATAACTTAAATTTTGCTCCTGTTAACTTCTAATGTGCATTTGGTAAGTACATCTTGCTGTTTTGGAGGAGCGAAGCTACCCTATTTTTAAAAAATCTATAAACCTTCATAACTTTAGTTAGAATAGGCATATTTTAACAAAATCAACGTCTATGTAAATATTTCTTTCATGCAAACAATGTTTGTAAACAAGAATATAGCGTCAGGTGCACCCAGTTCGAGTCCCGGCTTTTTTAGGTAGGCCCAGAATAAGTAAAATAGGACACTTATAAGGCATATTTTCAAATATTTTTTTTACAGATATAAACAACAATAACATAATTTTCAAAACACTTTTGATTTTGTGTTAATAGCTTTACTCTAAGTCTAGCTATCTTCATTTAAAGTTTGTATAAGAATATAAACATAATTACCTATATTATTTTCTCTCAAACGCATATTTCTCTCTCTTTCTCTCTGACACATATATAAGCTTTACAAATATTATAATCAACCCCCAAATTTGAATTTCTGCTGGACCAAAACCAGTTATAAATATGATTTTTTTTAGAAAACATGAAATTTAGCAAATTTAATTGCTGAAATAAAAATATTTATAAGTCATCTTCATTTAACAACTCCTTTAACCCTTAAATGTCCATTAAAACCGCGAGAACGGCAAAAATCGTTAAAAATCACGCCAACGGCGGCAAATAACGGCGAAATGGTTGGCCGGAGGCAAATGATGCATAAGTCAAGAAAGATCCGCTTTAAAAAGTTTGAAAATATTGCAGAGATGACTTTGGGCTCTAAAATGACTCCTTCTCCCTCTAACGAAGGAAAATTTGAAATTAACAAGAACGAAATTGTTCAAACCATGCAATGTAAAATGCTCAATTATTCAAAAACGGCCGGGAGGCCCCAGGTTGTGAAAACTGTTTTATACACAATACATGTTGCATATTAATATTATTATTGCAAAACCCGGGGCCTCCTGGCCGTTTTTGGGTAAAATGGAGAAAACTGATTTTTTTGGGTTAAAAATCTTAATATTTTTGGTGAAAATTTCTCACAAAATGTCAATTTACACCACCAAAAAAATATTTTTTAAAAATTTTTCTTTAATTAGACATTTACAGGTATCTGAAAAGTACCTCAATCAAAAATTATTTGCATAAGCTGAACATAAATGTATTTTTTGTTGCTTTGAAAAAATTGTGTAAAAAAATCTGGAAAATCATCAAAACTGAAAAGAAATTTTTCACTACCTTTTTTAAAAATGGCATAAATTCCACCAAAAATTAATATTTTAAAAAAATTTCTTTTCTAGCTGTCTATTTACAGCCATTATTAATTCCTAGGATAGATAAAAGTCGATTTTAAATTTTTTGGATGTCCCGATTTTTTTCAAAAGATCCCACTGTGGGGTGGGACACCCCCAACATCCCCAAAAAATGAAAAATCCCCCCCCCAAATTTTTTTTTCTTTTTAAAATTAAAATTTAAAAAGAGGGGTCGACTAGCCTTTCCCCCCCCCCCATCCAAAAAAATCTCCTCTCCCCTAATTTTTTTTATTTTTCTTTTTAAATCTAAATAACCCAAAAATAGGTTGATGAAACCTCTTGGGGCAAAGCCCCTAGAGGCTAGGGGCGAAGCAGCTAGTGAACTATAATGGACTTATATTTTTTATATTACATTAAGTTCATGAGATCTAAAGGGGTAAGACAATGACTGGTAAATTTTGGTACATCACCAATGGTGATACATAAAATTACCCCATCTGTAGATTACAATTAGTGGCTGAAACATTTGGACACTCAACTTAATGAACTAACCAATTTAATTCAACAAAAATCCCCAAAGTTGTTAAGCCAAAGAATAAAAAATTGTAATATGATCGTTCTTAATAGAAAACAAAAATATAATGCTAACAAATACTAGAAATAGTAAAATATGTATAACTTTTTTTCGACTTTCAATGTCTCTCATAGCCCACTCATAAAGTATCAATTATTTAATTCTTACGTTGCAGGTTTAAACCCAACCAAGATTTGGTTGTTTCTATTTAGTAAATTTTAAAAGTACCAAGATGTCTGTTTGTTTGTCTGTACCACAGGAACTACTGAACTGATCGTGTTCTCCTTAACAGCGTAGCTTTTCACAGAAAGGTTTATAACAATTTTGGTGGATGCTTAGTTATCCAGGTTTGTTAGACCTTAAGTTAGTGTCATAGAAACCCTCTACTGTGGCTCAACATGTAGCGCTTCTGCTTGTTGTCTGGGAGTTGATAGGTTCGAATCTCGGCTGCACTGCGTAATAAATAAAGATGTTAAAATGAGTTCTTACTACTAGGTTAGGTACGCGAACTTAATAGTTAGAATAAAGGTAATGCCTTGGCACAAAACAGGTGCTCAGTTTGGATACCAGTATAAAACTTTGGGTACCAGTATTAAATTTTGGTACCACTATAAAACTTTAGGTACCAGTATAAAACTTTGGGTACCAGTATAAAACTTTGGGTACCATGGGTACCAGTATAAAACTTTAGGTACCAGTATAAAACTTTGGGTACCAGAAGAAAACTTTGGGTACCAGTATAAAACTTTAAGTACCAGTATAAAACTTTGGGTACCAGTATAAAACTTTGGGTACCAGAATGAAATTTTGGGTACAAGTATAAAATTTTGGGTAAAAGTATAAAACTTTGGGTACCAGTATAAAACTTTGGGTACCAGAATGAAATTTTGGGTACAAGTATAAAATTTTGGGTAAAAGTATAAAACTTTGGGAACCAGTATAAAACTTTGGGTACCAGTATAAAACTTTGGGTACCAGTATAAAACTTTGGGTACCAGCATAAAACTTTGGGTACCATTATAAAACTTTGGGAACTTGTATAAAACTTTGGGTACCAGTATAAAACTTTGGGTACCAAAATGAAATTTTGGGTACCACTAAAAAACTTTGTGTACCAGTATAAAACTTTGGGTACCATTATGAAACTTTGGGTACCAGTATAAAACTTTGGATACCAGTATAAAACTTTGGGTACTAGTATAAAACTTTGGGTACCAGTTAAAAACTTTGGGTACCAGTCAAAACTTTGGGTACCAGTATAAAAATTTGGGTACCAGTATAAAACTTTTTGTACCATTATAAAACTTTGGGTACTAGTGTAAAACTTTGGGTACCTGAATAAATTCTGGGTACCAGTATAAAACTTTGTGTAACAGAAAAAAACTTTGGGTACCTATATAAAACTTTGGGTAACAGTATAAAACTTTGGGTACCTATTTATATCAAACTACAGCCTCAGCCGCGTGGCTTAATTAGGCTTAAGCCTTAGAATAAGCCGCGAGGCTTATGTTTTCTTCAGCCTCAGCCACTATAAGCCGCAGCCGCAATAAGCCATGCGGCTAAATTTTTCCATCAGCCACTTTAAACCACAGCCGCACTCAGCCGCGCGGCTTTTAGTAAGCCGCAGCCGCAATAAGCCGCGCGGCTTTTAAAAAGCCGCAGCCGCACGATAAGCCACGCGGCTTTCAGTAAGCCGCAGCCTCAGCCACAATTCTTTCAGTCACTGTAAGCCTCAGCCACTGAAAGCCTCAGCCACACTCAGCCACTGTAAGCCTCAGCCGCACGAAGCCTCAGCCACAAAATTCCAGGCTGATTGCGGCTGAGGCTTACAGTGGCTGAGGGTGGCTGAGGCTTAGTGCGGCTGAGGCTTAATGTGGCTGAATTGGAGTTTTGTGGCTGAGGCTTACAGTGGCTGAGGCTTACAGTGGCTGAATGCGGCTGAGGCTTACAGTGGCTTATGTTTTCTTTAAGCCGCACGGCTGCGACTAAGGCTGAGGCTTGTTGGGTGGCTGAGAAAGCCGCGCGGCTGATTTTGAGGCTTCTCGTAAGCCGCGCGGCTGATGGTGGCTGAGGCTGAGGCTGCGGCTGCGGCTTCCGAACCCTGATTATTATATAAATTCTGGGACTAGTGTAATAAATATCCCAATGTCCCCTCACTCACTAGCTACTATAAAGTATTCAAGGATAAAGGAAAGGTCATAAAAAGATATTTTTATCTCCTTTTCAAAAATTTAAAGCTATAATCATAACTATTGTATTACTAGCGGCTACGCACCTAGAGACCTTTAGGGGCACTTAATTAGGGGGGGGGGGTGTCATTTTTCTATGGGCGATTTTTCATGAGAGGATTTAGTTAGAAACCTTCCCTGGACCTACGGAAAACTTCACTTAAAAGATAAACAATTTATGTAGAGCAGTTAGCGAGATCCTTCGCTATACACACACAGAGATATACAAACACATACAAACATCTTGTTACTTTTATATAAGGATGTATTTTTTTAATTATGACCTCATCTCATCCCTACAAATATTGTTTAATTTTAATATTTCAGGGATCTAAAGGGATAAGACAATGGCCGCTAAATTGATATACTTTCCCAATGATGATAACCAACATTACCCCTTCTGTAGCGTAAACTAAGTGGTTCAAATGTTTGAACACCCAACCTAAAAAAACAACCAATCACAATTCACTAAAGCCCTGAAAGGTGTTAAGCAAACCAACAAGAAAACGTTATTATAAAACTTTGGGGACTAGTGTAATAAACAGTCCATTGTCCCCTCTCTGTCTGGTAATGTTTACTTTTAGAGATAAGCAAAAGCATAAAACTTAAATTTTTTAGGAAAAATTAAAAATGCATATTTTAAATTCAAAAGAGAACGATTGTGTCCATAAGCAGTCAGGGATCTGAAGGGATAAGACAATGGTTGATTAATTGAATGATGATATACAAAATTACCCCTTGTGTAGATGAATATCAGTGGTTGAACCGTTTGAACACTCAACTTAATGAATCAACCTATAAGATTTCACGAAAATCCCCAAAATGTTAAGCAAACCCATAAGAAAACGTAATCATAAAACTTTGGGGACTAGTGTAATAAACAGCCCAATGTCCCCTCTCTGTCTGCTAATATTTAGTTTAAGAGATAAGTAGAAAAATATAACATATAAAACTTAAATTTTAAGGCAAAATTAAAAATGCATATTTCAACTTTAACGAGAACGATTGTGTCCATAAGCTGGATCTAAAGGGATAAGACAATGGTTGATACGTTGAATGATGATATACAAGAAAGTCCCCAAAATCGTGAAAAAACGTTATCATAAAACTTTGGGGATTAGCCCATTGTCCCCTCTCTTTCGATAAGTAGAGCAGTAAGCTATTAATAAATAAACGGCTGGCAGTGGCTAAGGATGGCCGCAGATGTAGGCGGCTGTGGATGGCAGTCTATTGCAGCTGCGACTGCATCTTTGCAGGCCATGGTTTAGCCCCCCCCCCCCCCCTATTATCTATTAGAGCTAGAGGGCTAATTTTTTTGTGCAAGTCCCCTGTTTGATATTGTATTTCCGACCTTTTATAAGTCCGTTAAGGATTAAAAATCTATATTACTGCAGGTTGTTTTTGCCCTATTGGCTTGATTTCAGGGATCTAAAGGATAAGAAAATGGCCGATAAATTGATGTACATCCTCAATGTTCATACACAAAATCACCCCTTCTGTATTGTTTGACACGAATAGACACTCAACTAAATAAACCAAACAATCAAAATCCATTAAAAAACTTTGGGGACTAGTTTATTAAACACAGTTAATATACAATGCATATTTTTAAGACTTTCAGCCAAAAGTTTTGCAATCAAATGGTTAGTAATTTAATTTCAGATGCACCAAAATTATTCTTTCTTTTTCTCTTGCTCACTTTATCATTATCTTTCTCGTATTCATTCGAATCCGGTGGATAGAAACGGTTCTCATCCATACGAAAAAACTATGTCTAGCATCGTATTATATCTAGCTTTCTACGAATATAAAGATGTACAAGGCACCGGCTAAAAAACTAGTTTTAATCTCATAATTGTACATAATATATCCGCGGAAAGCCGTTTATAATACGATGCGAGAAATAACTATTATCCCTTTCTCTCTCTTTCTCTCTCTTATATAATAGGATTAAGCTTTTATTTGTCTGTAGCAAAGGATCTTGTGAACCGATCAACAGATAAGGACCTCCTTTACAGTGAAGCTACTCAAAGATCTAGGAAAGGTTTTTTAACTATTTTTGGGAGGGTATCTTCAACCTCCAAAAAAATTACCTCATTCCAATTTTATTTTATTTTCAAAACTAAAATTGAAAGTGGGAGAGGGTCAACTCAACCCCCCTCCCCCATCCTAGAGGCCTCTGAGGGTGTAGCCGCTATTACATAATATAGGAGAGGAAAGATTTTAAGATAAAAAGCTATCCGTCATTGACGTACGGACGGACGGATGTATAGACCGACCCTAATTATAGAAAAGCTTAGATTAAAAAAATGTAAATTACTGGGAAAAATGTAAGCTGTATGTCTAAGTCCTACTGGATGAACGAACTAACCAATAAATAAAATCCATATTATCAAGCTAAATTGACAACAAATTTCCCCCTGTCAATATATCCATGTATATCTTAAATCCATTATTACAGCTTCTATAAAACTGCTTAGGTAGGTTGCGGCTCTGGCTTAAAGCTAGAAAAAAGCATCTTTGACTTTTAAGGCTTCTGTAAGCTGCGCGGCTGAGGGTGACTTCCTGGTACCCAAAGTTTTTGATCCAACAAATAGGATAACATAATTATAAAGAATCAGTGTACATCCTCAATGTTAATATACAAAATTACCTCTTTTGTGGATTACAATGAGAGGTTGAAACGTATGGACACTCAATTTAATAAGCCAACCAATCAAAATTCACTGAAAAGCCCCAAAGTTGTTAAGCCAACAAATAAGAAAACTATTTTTTAAAAACTTTGGGGATGAGAAGCTACATTGTTGAAGTGAACCATATCGGTTCAGCGGTTAGCGGGATCCTTCAGTACAAACATACACACAAACATCCTGAGACTTTTTTATAAAAATATTTTTATTTCAAATAAAAATTGGGAAAAATCTTCGAAAATTTTTTGTAAAAATCTTTGAATTTATTTAAAATATTTTTTTTCTGAGAGAATTAAACATAGTTCATGTTGTTCTGTAATAAAATGTGTTGCTTCATGGAATAAGAGAGAGGTAGGTTTCTGGTAGAATCCGTAAAGATGTGTGTTTTAAGGCTTAAAAATAGTAGTAGAACGATAATATTCACTAAATATGTGCATTTCTTATTGAAAAAAACAAAATTTTTATCGTTCTACTACTCTTTTTAAGAACCTAGTAATAGTGTCTAACTTTTTATCTTTGTGACGTAACAAAAATCCATCTCTTTTTTAGGGGTTTCCTTTCCCACCTCCCCTCTCATCCTTCGATTTTTGTTACGTCACAAAGATAAAAAGTTAGACACTATTACTAGATTCGTTTTTAACTTATAACACATAACCTTTACGGATTTTACCAGAAACCAACCCCTATCTTTATTAGAATTCTTTTGGGTATCTTTGTTTTCTATACTTTTCCTACAGGTAAAATATTATTATAATTGGTGTATTTCCTAAACGTGTCTAGTCAAGCACAGAAACCCCACTCCCATAATCTGAAATGGAGGGGGGGGGTCGTTTGTTTGTTACTTTATTAGCTATTTAGGTTAGAGCACCGTAGGTATAGTTCCTGCAGGGTTATGGCCTCGCTATACCATAGGCACATCACATTTAATGATAATAACCACATTTTTTTTGATTTTGGGGACTTTACATTTATTTTTTTAATTAGTTGGTTTATTAAGTTGAGTTCCAAAACATTTCAACCACTAAATATATTCTACATATTAGATAATTTTGTGTGTAATCATTAGGGATATACATTAATTTATCGGCAATTGTCTTTTCCCTTTAGATCCTTTAGATTTTTAATTAACATATATAAAAATATAAAATTGTTGGGGTGGGGTCAAAGTCAATCCCTACCAATACAATTACCCCTACAGGCAGTGGCGTGCAAAGCACTTTGTCTAGGGGGGGGGGGGCATTTTGAAGATTTTGCAAAATTTTGCCCCCAGGGGGCACTTTGCTTTAGGGGGGGGGGGGGCATTTTGATTATATATACTAATTTTAAATAAGGGCGTTTTAGGGGGTGGGATTATTTGATTATGGGCCTTCTAGTCCTTATCCCTTCTTCCCCATCCCTATTTCCCATTTCTATCCCCCATCTCTTCCCCCCCATCCTTCCCTCCCCCCCATCTCTTCTCCCCCATCCCTTCTCCCCACCTGCAATGACTGAAGGGATGTGAGCTAGAAAGCATCTGAGAAAAAAGTAAAGAAGATAATTTAACCTTACTACCCCCCCCCCCTCTCACCACAAAACATTTTTTAATTGTGAAAGATACAAAAATAGCCAAAAACGTCCTGAAAAGCAGTCCGACCTCCATGAATTTTTAATAATTATTATACTCCATAATGATGGGAATGTTAACATTAAGTTTTAGCCTTCTATCTTTAATTGCAGTTGAGAAAATCACATTTCCCCCTTAGCATTACGAACTGACAGCCATAGTGAATTATAGAGTAACTAAAAAGTTATATTAAAATATCCTACCCTTCTTCAAATGGCACTTTAAAAATCTGTCAGTTTTTCATAAAGTGGTGCTTCCAATTATTTAATAGGGAGTTTTGGTCGCTAGGGGGGGGGGGCGATTGCCCCAAATGCCCCCTTCGGTTCGCACGCCACTGCCTACAGGCCTCTATCTTATAAAGAAAGACTTAAAATAATCTTGGAAATGTTATTACAACACTCCCCTAATTGTAAAAGTATGCATATTAAACTATATAAAAACATAAAACAAGGATGACAATACCCATAAAAGAAAAGCTCTGAAACAGTTGGACAAACCAACATTAACACTTGTAGATTCTAGAGTATCAGAACGAAAAAAATCAGAATATAAATGTATAAAAGTTGAAACAAAATTGATGAAAAACTGCTTAAATACAGGATAATGCTTATCGACATATTTAAATTTTTAGGACTTGATTATAGAGATGCTTTGCTTTCAACATTTTCTTTGTTGTCATAGGAATCCGTATTCTAAAAGTTAGATCAATTGAATTATAATATTTTGAATATTTGAAATCAACCTGCGGACATTCTGGTAAAAATTATTTACTTTCTAAATTCTAAACTACTACAGGAATCACCATGTAAAGTTAGAAATCAATAGGACAATTCTAGCATGCCTAAACAAGAAGAGCCAACCGACTGAACCCTAATTATAGAAAAGCTTTGATTTCAAAAAATGAGAATAAGGAAAATAAAAACAACTCTATAGTGCAAACAGCTTTATTCAAAAAAATATAAAAATACAAATAACAATTAATAATTCCTAAATTACTAATTGTGGCCAAATCATTATCCTTAAACATTATATCAATCAATTCCGGGTCAGTAAAGCATGCCTGTGGTAATATCCAGAGCTGGATCTTTAAATCATTTTAGTGGTGAGCCAGATCGGGGTGAGCCAACTTTCCACCAATGAGAGCACAGCATTTTATGAAATGTTGCGCTGTGATTGGCTGAAATTCGGCTCAACCTGATCTGGCTCACCACTAAAATGATTTAAAGATACAGCTCAGTTTTTTTTTCCAAAAATACAACTAGTTGAATTAATTACAAAATTTTAATATCTTTTTATGGAAAATATGAAGTTTCTAAAACAATACGATTTTTTGGTGGTTTGTGACAGCGCCTTCTAAGGGGCATTTTGTCATATTTTCACAGAAGCTTTTGATAGGTTATTAAGTTTGGGTAAATAATTGCGTCGTAGGGGCTAGAAATAGGAGAAAACGCTGTGAAAAAAACGATAAAACACCCCTTAAGAGGTGATGTCACAAAACCAACATTACCTGACTTTTTTTTAAACAAGTGAAAAACTTTATAAAATATTTAAAGGAAAAATTATTTTATGACTGAAATATCTGAATATCCTACAGGCTTGCTTTGTACAAAAATCAAATCATAATATTGGTAATAAGTATTTAAATCTATCTTTTAAACTATGACGATCATGAAATTTGAAAAAAAAAATATATTTCATCCATTTAATAGATATAAAAGTTAATTTGGATACTTATTACTAAATATAACATTTACATGCTAAACATTATAATTAATAGTTATATCAATTTAAAGTTTTGGGAATAGTCCCTTTAGTGGCTACGCCCCTTAAGAGGCGATTCGTTGTATTTTTAAATGGCTTTTATAGGTTATTTTATGTTAGTGATTGCCCCACAGGGTTAGACAATTGGCCCCGCAGGGGCCAGAAATAGGAGAAAACCTACTGTGAAAAATATGAAGAATCGCCCCTTAAGGTGTGATGCCATGAAATTACACCCAAAGTTTTTAACATTTATATTTTAAAATTAATGTTTAAAAATTTAAAATTTCATTGATTATTCTTTTAAAATTGTTTTAATAAAAAAGAAGACAAAAACAATATTTAATTGTCTGTATGTTAGTTTGCTCTTGATTTCATATTAAATATTTCTGATATGGTTTTATACATTGTTGAATTTTTGAAAAAATTATGCTTTATTATCAGGGTCGTGATATAGTAATTAATCATTTGAATTTGGACAATTTCTAGAAGTAATTTTTCAAATTATTGTTACTGGAAAGTTTTATTTCTAAACTTGATGTTTAAAATTAATTCTCATTAGATTAAAAAGAAAATTTGAAAGATAAAGGTTTATAAGTTATTTGTAACAATTGAATCATAAAATAACTTTTTAAATTTAAAGATTTAAATAAAAGTCTTCTTTGTTATCTTTGTATAGCATTGTAGCATATCATCATACACAATAATCATACAATATAAAACATAGTAATAAGCAAATAACTAGAATGACAATAATCAAGAGTTGCTAGGCACAAAAATAGATAAATAATATAATATGCAAGTCTATTCATATTGTAAGCCCTAATAGCTGTAGAACAAAAGAGTGGGATGAAATTCATGTTTTTATCTATGTTTCTGTGGACTATTTCTGCAAACCATAAATTTCTTTGGGTATAGTCCCTTTCCTGGCAATGCCTCTTAAGGGGCATTTTGGTCGAATTTTCACAGTAGCTTTTCCCCTATTTCTAGCCTATGTTGAGGATCTAACCCTGCAGGTCAATCACCTAACCCAACTTAACCTAACCTAAAATAATGTATAAAAAACTAATGTGAAAATACAATGAAACCCCCCTTAAGAGGCATTGCCACAAAAGGGACTATACCAAAACTTTTATAAACTTTAATAAGAAATAGTTTTATCTATTTTTTACTTTACAAAATTGTTATATCTTAAAGCACTTAAAGTTAAAACAAAAGCAGTTGAAATTTAAATTCAATTACATGCACAAAGTAGAAACTAAATTTGCAAATCCAAAATAAAGAGATATATGAAGAAAACTTGGGACTTTTAAATGATTCTAAGCTTTATTGAACACACCTTGCAGGTTACAAAAATTTTAACCCATGTACAATTGCTTAATTTACTGGTTAAAAAATCGTTCAATTGCATTTGTAATGAACACTAAACCTCAAGATATTTTTTTTGAAACAAAAAAAAATTTTTAATTTTATAAACTTGAATAAAGCTAGAAAAAACTCAAATTCTTACTGAATAAAAATAACACATAAATTATTAACTAATATCATTTTGCTAGTGGCCTCCCCCCTTCAGTTAATGGGGCAGTTTCCAACCCTTTTTATTATAAGAATAAATATATTACTTGTATTGAATAAAGCCCAACTCTTCAATAACTTAATAGTCTAAAACCTTCCCTGTAGAATTTAAAAGTTTTTAAAAATTGTTCTAAAATAAGTCTATCAATTTTTGAGATCTTACAGAACATACAAACAACTAACTTTCAAAAAACTTTCTTGAGCCTTAAAAATGATTTAAAAAATTATGAAAGCTAAAACTAGTGGGAATAACTTACATCTTATTTTATTTGATATTCTATCTTATTATAAAGAATTTTCAAATTGAATGTTAGAATGTTTTTCATTTTATCATCAATAAATTTTTACTATTCAAAGATTATTATTGTGAAATTTTGAAAAATGTGTTAAATTAAGAAATTAATGAAATTTTTACAGGCCCAAGAGTTTAAACAATAAACTATACAATAATTCAATATAAGAAATTAAGCAAAAGAATATAAAGATAATTAGCACAATAAAAAACATGAAATATTGAAATGTTTGTCTCTTGCTAAAATATATTTATTTAAATTTTACTAAATATTGCTACTTAAGGAATGTTTATCTACATTTGAAATTTAAGAAAAGTTTTTTTTAAAATTCTTCTGAAGTTTCTCTTTAAATAAATAAATTGTCATTATTTTTTCATGTCATTTGAATATCATTTTTCAATATTAATTCAATTACATATGCATTAGAGACAAACAAATTAATATTTAATTGAGTCATCAATTAAATAAAAAAAGTACTAAGTAATTCATTTATACCTAGATTTTGAATGATTATCAATATTTTTTGAATAACTAAATCTGGAAAAAAACTCTTAATTTGCAAGTAAAGCACCTTAATCCCCCCTCACTTTATTTATGAAAACTATGATCAAAATGGCTATTGTATGTCAGATATGACTTTCAAAAAAAGTATAGAATATTAAAAGGGTTTTGTGCTTTGGGTGGGGTTGAAGGTTGCTTCACTGGAAAAATGTGAGATATTACTTAGAGCAGCAGTAATATACTTTTCATTCAGTAAAAAAAGTTTGAAAATTTAGTTGGACATGATATTGTCAAACGTTAATAGAAGAATTTAATAATTTTGAGTTTGAATTTACTTTACATGCTGAAATACCTCTTTTAACATATCAATCCAACTTCCAAAATCAATCAAATACCTGAAAGTAAATTAATCATCAAATTGGTCAGACCAAGAATAAAATATTATCATGAAAAAAATTTTTTTCAGACTTTTAAGTTGTCTAAAATAAACATCAGAGGTGGAGAAAATGACAGAACATTATTTGTAAGAAATCTTTTTATTATCTTTTTGTTTCTAGTCTTATTAGTTGAAGAGAAACACCAATTAAATAAAAAAATCTAGAACCATTCTCAGATAATTTTGTTCAGAAAATATTAATTTTCCACATTCAATAATAGATGTACATGTACCTACTAATATTGAGTCTAGAATATTAAAAAGTACATTTGTTATAAAATTATGTATAAAGTGCAGCTGAGAAATAGAGACTTACTTTCAATGAAGTATTTATCTTCCATTTTTTAACACACACTGCTCTCCTGAGTTGGTTCAACTATAGCCTAAACAAAACACATTTCTAAGAATCTTATTTAACATTTTAAACTTGAGATATTTATGTTGTCATAAACAAATATATTTTTTGTTTAGTACAGTTAGGGAGTTGAATCCATTTTTATAGAAGCAGAAATATAATCTATGATTATGGTTTGGACCCTCTAAAACTGTAATCTACCTTTCCACTTTCCCCTCTCTTGGTGAAGATATCTTCAACGCCGATACGATTTTTGAAATGTAAGATTCTACTTTCCCTTCTCTTGGTGAAGATATCTTCAACGCCGATACGATTTTTGAAATGTAAGATTCCACTTTCCCCTCTCTTGGTGAAGATATCTTCAACGCCGATACGATTTTTGAAATTTAAGATTCCACTTTTGCCTCTCTTGGTGAAGATATCTTTAACAAGAGAGACAAAAGTGGAATCTTATATTTCAAAAATCGTTTCGGCGTTGAAGATATCTTCACCAAGAGAGGGGAAAGTGGAAGGGTAGATTACAGTTTTAGAGGGTCCAAACCATAATCATAGATTATATTTCTGCTTCTATAAAAATGGATTCAACTCCCTAACTGTAGTAGTTTTGCAATCTGTTCATAAATTTTATTATATAACAAGAAACGGAGTTGGAACATTATGCTTTGAAGTTTATTTTAGGAGATATTAACCAGAAATTGCATTTTGTGGAATATTGGAAACAGTGATATGTTACCACTGACCTTATTTGAAGGAAAAGTAGCTTTAATATTCTTGAAATTTAAATTACCTTGTCATAATTTGCATTGGGGTTTCCTCAACTACAACAATCAAGTCTTCTCCCTAAATTAAAGTTTACTCTTATTTTACTTAATTTTAAACAGGTTTCTTTTTTATTGACTAAAATAAACAATTTCTAACTTATGTTACAAAAAAATTAAATCTAAAGATTGGGGAATGTTACAGTTTATCTATTGTACAATTTCATTTGTTTAAGGGTTTTTTCTCTCAATAATTGGTAAGTAAATAAATCATTCAAAATCCAATTATATGCCAACAGAAAAACAAATCTTACCTCTTTTTCATTTTCAAGATCAGCAGAGATACTTTCATGACTTGAAATCATTTCTCTGTAACTTGGAATAGTTTGATCTTCTTCACTCTAAAGTAAGAAATTTGATTAATATTTGTATAAAGAAAGGTTTTGTAGGAGAGTGGGAGGGGAGGGTCAAACTATTATCTAACTGTTTTTTTTCTGTTTTATTTTATGTTTGATAAAGATAGATTGCTCTAGAGAACTGACTTTTTAAATTGGATTATTATACATAATTAAGAATTTTAATATCAGCATCCTGACTGGGTCATACAGGTACAAAGCAAAAAATATGATTTTTTAAAGACCTTTTCTAGTAATTTTATTTTTAAGAAAAGGGTTTATTTACTTTTTTCAACGATTTCTTTTTTTCATTGGTGTTTTCAGTTTGTTCTGGTCCTGACTTCAAGTCATCCATGGGTTGGGTTCCATCAACTTTGGAATGAATAAACTTGAAATTGTCAAACTCCTTCTCTACTTCTTCAAGGGGTCTTCCACACAAAGTATTTTCCAGAGTTATTCCTATTTAGAATATACCATCAGCATTTAAAAGTATATACAAAGTAGAACAATGTCTGTCTGTCTATCTATCTGTTTGTTTGTACTGAAGATTCTTGCTAACCGCTGAACCGATTTAGGAAAGGTTTATAATTATCTTCAGGGAGGGTACCTCCACCCTCCCAATAGAAATAGCCCCTAGAAAAAAATTTCCCCCCCCCCAATTTTTTTTAAAACTAAAATTAAAAATGCGAATTGGGGCAACTCCCCGCCCCAAATTTTTTTTTTAACTCCCCTCTCCTCAAGTGCCCCTAGAGGCGAAGCTGCTAGTTTTTTAATATAGGATTTTAGAAAGATATAATCTATTAGACAAAAGTATATAAAATTAATAATGATTTTCTGCAAAGTACTAAGTAGAATAACTAACCTCTCCCATCCCCCTCCCACTATCATAAAAAATATTATAACACTTTCCAATCTGATCTAACCTGAGTAATCTTCAAATTTAATTCCACATCCTGATACTGTAATTTTCTGCATTCTGTCACAACAAATTATTCTTGACAGGAATGAGAACTCACACTTGTCTTCAGTTTTTACAGGCCCATTAATTTCATGCCAGACATGCAATTTTGAATAGTACAAAACCTAAACATTTTCAATTACTTATTAACAAAGAATTTATAATATTAATTATTGGTAATGAATTAAAAACATGTGAACTAATTTTATGAAAAATTCATATCATTTATACTTTGTTGGTTTTAACCTTTAAACTATTTGATTCTTTTAAATACTTTATAATCTAGTAGAAAACTCATAATTAACTCTTTAGAAAGGATTTGACAAATCTAAGGGAAAATTGTATTATTGATAATAAATCAATGCAAGTTTTTGATTGCAAATTTTACCTCAATCAAAACAACAAAAATCCAGGACAGATTAACAAAGATGGCTGCTGAGGTGAAGGAGCTGTGGTTGAATTCATCTTGGGGTGGAAACAATGTAGGTGCAATGAAAGGTAACACTGTCAAAGTAAAGTTTTCCAAGAATATCAACATATAGAAAAAACAGGTTGATAAAAATTTGTATTTTGAATGGTGTAGTGTGGATGAGTTGTAATGAATGTCCACTTGAAGGAAACTTGAACATAAGCAGCTGATGATAATCTGAATCTTCCTCTTATGTGTTTTTACTTGGTTCTGTAGCCATTCTAGAATCCCAATATTCCGTCTGTTCATTGTTGTCTCTTTCATCTCTTTTTTTCGCGACTCAAATACAACTTTTACTGTGATTAAACATAGAAAGTGAAATAACAGGAAACATGTGTATTTGTACCAGCCAGGAACAGTCATAAGCATCAAATTCGTTATGACTAATATTCTAGCAACAACCTGCAATACAACACTGGGGAATAGTAGAACAAGTAGCTTCATTTTTTTCAATAATCCAAGGCCTGGCTTTTCAAGTTTCTTCATGGCATGACTTAAACTTAGCATAACCACAGTGAATAATATCTTTCCAAGTGAAGTTTCAACATCTGATTCTGATTCATAGAGTCCAAAACTAATAATACTCCACACACCATTGAGGCCAGCAGAGAACAGATCTGTCCATGATTTCTGAGAGATGCAACCAAATATCGGAAGGAGAACCCAAAGTTGGATGGTCAGTTGAATGATGTTTTCGAATGACATCTCCAACACCTTCACCATATTCCATAAGTTTTCTGTCTTGAATTTAGTCTGGATTGTCCTAGTTGGGGTGGTTGCAATTTTATTTTCAAGTTGATAGGACATCAGTAGAAAAATAGGCCATAGAAGTTTTGCTAGAATTTTCATGATGTAGAGGAAAACAGTAACTAACATTCTGTGAAGAGTCTCATACTTATTCTCAGAGGAATTAACTTTTGCAATAAGGTTGTCAACATGAGTGGTGGGAACTAAAACAGCTCCAATAGCGTACATTACTCCATTCAGAATCAAAATGGAGAGAGTCATCCCAGAAGCAATATCATATTCCTTTGTTAAATCCATAGAACCAACAGAGTTGTTACACCATAATTCCATATCTTCCTTTGAATTTGAAGAATTGTAGTCTTTAAAGTCCACATACAACTGGAAATCTGAAAAGAAATCCCACAAATAGGGCAAGATTGAGACAAGCAGTGTCTGAAAGATAACTGAGAACCCAATCTTCATTTTCTCAAAACAGCTTTTCTCAGAGGTGTCATTCTGTCCATCTTTTTTTGAGCAACATGACAATTTTCCTTTGACTGCTTCAATTGTGTTATTACATTTACCAGTGGATTCTCCTCTTATTTTGTCAACTAGTTCCAGCTTTAAAGGATCTTCTTGAGTATTTTCTCTGAGACACTGAATGACTGATTCAGTATCTTGGCCATGAAGAATTTTTTCACACTCAAGCATATCTAATGCTAATTTGAAATCCTTATTAAGAATAGCTACATTTAAACAGGACATTCTCATTCCATCAAGGTCTTCATGTGTGTGAAATATTTGGAATACATCTTGAAATGTGAGCCCAATTTCATCTCTTTTCTGTTGAAGTATCCCGATCAATACATGTAAAAATTGTTGGTTATACTTGGCACATGCTTGGATGTGTTGAACCATAAATTTAATAATTTGTGCTCTCTCTGCAGGATTTCTTCTTAGTATCTTCATTATATCTTCCTCTGTAAGGTTCTTTGTATAATTTCCTAAGAAAAATAATTTTAAAGAGATCATGAAGCAATTTTTCAAAATGTATTTTTTTTCACTTTTTCCTATGTCTTAAGTAATTTTCATAGAATAATGCATTAAAATTCCATTAATTTTATTAAATTTGAAGATCAATTTCACAGGATTTTGATGCTTAAATCTTTGCACAAAAAAGGGAAAATGAGCAACAAAATTGAAACTCTACAAATATTGTTGTAATAATCCTCTTTTAAAATTTGTTTTTAAACTTGGTTTAAAACTAAATACAAAACTTGCATTACTTTTATAAAATTGTTGACCAATTTTCTTTTCATAAATGTAAGTATGATGACTAAAGAAACATGGTTTAAGAATAACATTTAAGAGGAATATTATGCAAATATACAAGCTATATTTTTTCTCTTGAAGTTGAACCATAAATTTAGTGATTTGAGTTAGAAATTTCACATCTCTCATCACAAACATTCTTTTGTCACACACACTCACACCTCCAACAACAACCCCCCCCCCACATGCCCAAACATTACACCAAACTTAACACACTCACTCCAATATAGAGTTAGGCTTTTAACTTTAAGATCAAAATAAATTCTTTTAAAGATTTACAAGAAAATTTTTAAATTTGTTTTATTTTTTACATGAATGCAGAATTTGGTTTTTTTCTTAAAATAGTTTAGATTGATGTGCATTGTTATGTCATTTTAAAAAGCTACAAATTCTTTATTAATTTTTACTACAGTTCTTCACAAGTCAGTGCATTTGTTCTTATTTAATGCATTTATTATTCAGTTTACCAACAAAAAGTTGATTTATATTGTTATGTTCAGAAAATTTGAAAAATCTTTTTGATTTAATTCAATATTTGTCATCTTTTAAGGCAATATTTGTACAGATTTCTCTTTAATTGTCATATACCTATAAATTGAAATAAACTTATTGCAAATTCATGTGCACTTTAAAACTAGCATCTACAATCCTAGTAAAAAGCCCCTAAGGGCGCTTTAAGGAAGGATTGGGGGTGATTTCTCTTATGAGGGTGAAGGTTTTCTCTCCCATTATAGTTGTAACCCTCCCATGTACCTACAAGAAGCTACACTGTAAAGGAGAACTATATGGGTCCAGCAAATAGCTACGTTTATATCAGGATTATAACAAAATATCTTTCTAAAATACACTAATTTTAAACAATTTCTACCAGTATTATAATTATTGAAGTTTTAAAAGTTGAAATGAATTTAAATTTTTTAGTTTTAATCAGTACACAGAGAAAAGTCATGTAATTTTGTGCATTTAACACAGTATTAAAGTGATCACGAAGCAAGTTTGAAAAATTTTGATATATATTTGGAATTACTTAGTTATTTAGAATTATGACAAAAATTTTGCCAAATTTGATACAAAAAGTGCCTTAGAACTTCTAATTTTAAATTTGCTACAGTACCAAAAAAAAGTCAGTTACACAATTGTGTGCTAAACAAACTTTTAGATTTGTTGGCATTTCTCTTAACACAGTTAGAGTTAATAAAATTCAAACTGAAAAAATAGAGATAAATTTCTGCTTTTTACACAGTTGTTATCAATTTTGCTTATTGACAACTGAAAAAGTTGCAATAAAAGTTTAAAATGTTGGACCAAATGACTAAAAAGATATTTCTCAGCTTAATTTAGTGCAACTAACATATCAGGCAATTAGAACAAGTGAATAATAATGTATTAGAGAAACACAACTAAGGGGGCCCTCAAATGGTCTTAGAGAGATGTAGTACCTATTAGTAATGCACAGATAAAATCAGTATGATTTTTGTTATCAATGTTGTGTCAAAGTGCCTCCATAAAATGAAACTTCTATGGACCATTTTACATCTTCTACTTACTAAAATCACCGACTAGCTACTTTAAATAAAGATAAAAAGTTAAGACACGTTCTTTAAAGAAATTTGCATATTTAGAAAGTTTTATACACACAAAAAAACAAAGGAGCAAGTGCAGATATCAAAACGGGAACAGACAAGGAAAATGCTTCATTTTGCTAGGCTCAGAGCAATTTGGAAATCTAACAAATATACAAAAGGACAAGGTTAAGGATGTAAAATAGAATGTCAAATCTGTCCTTTTATATGGTGCTGAATGCTGGATATGTTGATAATGTTGCTGATATGAAAAAGTTAATTGTTTTTCATAATAAGAGTCCTAGAAGAATATGCAAAACATACTGGCCAGACATTAAAAGTGTTTGATCTTGCTGGTACATGTGCTGAGAATGATACCAAAACTAAAGGATAGAGAAGAAGCTGGAGGATGCCAACCTAGCTTAGGAGGATGTGAAGGAGACAGCCCAGTAATGGAAAAATCTTGTCAAGGCCTAATATTCCCCATAGAAATGAAAAGTTGGTACAATTACAATACTCTAGAACAATATTATCATATTTTGATCTGTTTAATTAAGAAAATTTGATTAATAACTTTAAAAATGAATTAAGCTTTGAAAAATGATTTTATCACTTTTTATGAAATTCATTAAAAACTTAGGTAATAAATTTTTATATTTCTTCATAAAAACTCAAAACAAATTATTTCAAAACTATCTTTTACTATTTTGGAAACAGAGGATCTCATAACACACCCCACCCGAAGGCGTGTTAGGTTAGAAAAAAAACCCTGCAGAAACGGTTTACACAGGATGTACTGGGACCTTATGGTGAGTTCAGAACACATGCTTTCCCTAAATTGAGTTAGTACCTTCCCATAGTAGAAAATTTTAAAATTATTTTTGGTGATCAAATTTTACTTTTATTTTTAGACCACCTTCACCTAACCTGCTTTATTGTCTTATTTTGCCTTTCATGTTTATCCTGCAAATTTGCTCACATTACAGTTGAAATGACAGATATTGGAGCTTTCTAAAAAGGTCTCTAACATTTTTCTAGCTCTAATACTTTTTGAGATATCTTATTTCAAAGTATTGTTGTAAAAAACATCTTTTACACAGCAAAAAGTTGAAATAAAAAATTAGTTATTTTAGAGAAAATTACAAGTATCTTCATGTAAATCTTTCTAATATTGGTCCAAATTGACCAAATTGGACAGTTAAGGTGCCTAAAACTATCTACATTCAATGGACAATCCAAATCCACACTTTTTAAGACTTTATAAGTCAACAGGAGCATGAAGTGAATTTTGAAAATGCTAAAGGAAAAAATATTTGCTGTTTATTTAAATAAATTGAAATTTAATTGACTTTAGCAAGGTTTTTAAGATAAGTTATGGTGTAAAAAGTTGTGACTTTGTAATGAGAAAGCCAATAAAACACAATCATATGATATTTTGAACCAATAGAAACATATCTTAAGAAAAATAGACATAATCATTGAAAATAAACAAAAAATTTGTTAGAATTTTAAGCATTACCAAGCAGTTTACAAATGTAATCTACTAATTCTAGTAATTTTTTCTAAGAATAGTTGATTGGCCTTTTAAATTTTTTATAACCTTATGAAACAAAATTAGTTTTTGCCACCTTAAATAAGAAATCATAGTATTTTAAAGACTTTCATGGATAATCTCATATATAATAAAAGGATCAATTTATTCTTAAGCCACATTTTTTTTTGTTAATATACACTATTAGGTACTCTAAACTAATACTGAGATTTTTAAAAATAATAAATCATAATCAATTATGAGTTTCTTGTACCTTAAAACACATTTTACATTATTAAAAATGCCTAAAAAGTGATTTATAATTAAAATTAAATTACATTTGTTTCTTTGATATTACATTTTAGTTTTCTCCTGTTGACTTATAAAGTCTCAAAAAGTGTGGATTTGGATTGTCCATTGAATGTAGATAGTTTTAACTGTCCAATTTGGTCAATTTGAAGCAAAATTAGAAAGATTTACATGAAGATACTTGTAATTTTCTCTAAAATAACTAATTTTTTATTTCAGCTTTTTGCTGTGTAAAAGATGATTTTACAACAATACTTTGAAATAAGATATCTCAAAAAGTATTAGAGCTAGAAAAATGTTAGAGACCTTTTTAGAAAGCTCCAATATCTGTCATTTCAACTGTAATGTGAACGAATTTGCATGATTAACATGAAATTCAAAATAAGACAATAAAGCAGGTTAGGTGAAGGTGGTCTAAAAATAAAAGTAAAATTTGATCACCAAAAGTAATTTTAAAATTTTCTACTATGGGAAGGTACTAACTCAATTTAGGGAAAGCATGTTCTGAACTCACCATAAGGTCCCAGTACATCCTGTGTAAACCGTTTCTGCGTGGGGTTTTTTCTAACCTAACATGCCTTCGGGTGGGGTGTGATAAATTACAAATATTTCAATTAGATTGGAAAATTTTTTTATTTTAGATAGAAATGGTAATTATTTGATAGAGATATTCACAATCATTTCCCTAGAATCATCTTCTTTTTGTGAAATAATCAAAGTAAATTTACTGTAAGAATTCACTTACCTTCATCAATGTCAGAAATTTGAACCCCATGATATAACATCAAGGTCAGAATATCTCTCCTTTCATCATTATTTTCTGATATCTGTAGAGCAGTTCTTCCTGAAAATATTAATTATTTATCTTTCACTAATTACTCGTTTTCAGTATTCTACTATTTTCTTTGCAAATGTTTATTAAAACTTTTAAAAGCCTTCTAATTTTTATTTTATGGATGATTTCTATATACATTTTATGAAACTTATACTTCGTGTCCTACAAACCTGGAAAAAAAGATTAAATCATTTGAGAAGGAGTGATTTCATACCCTAAACATTACCTTGCAACAAAAAAGCATAAAAATCTCACAAATTTAGTAAAGGGTTGATTTACCCCCAAAATTTTTATAAAACTTTTTTATTTTAACCCCCCCCCCCCTTTGAAATTTATCCCTACCTTGGGGGTGACCCCAACTATTTAGTAGGGGGTTTTTATCCCCCCCAAACAATTTTAACAGAATATATAACCCCATCCCCCCCAAATAAATAATCCCTAAAAAATTCTTTGCTTCATACACATTTCTACTTCCACTATTAAGATTTTTTACCACCCTCCCATTATGAAAAGGCTTGAATGTTCTTCATCAAATACTAAAAATTTCCACCAGATTAAAACAGTTATGAACTATGATAAAAAATACATGGTTTAGTTTTAATGGCAAACAATGCACTGGGTCTGTCTAAATAATGTCTATTCAAATAAAAAATTTTTCCAAAATAGTAAAAAAAAATTTTTAATCAAAATTATTTTTGAAGCTTCCATGAAATAGATAAATCAACTTGAACAAACATTTCAGAAAATATATAAATCTTTTTTCTAGGGGAAATTTTTCTTTGCAGGCTGCCAGGGTTTTGTTACCTCACCAAAAATAGTTAAAAACCTACCAGGACTTGTAAGTTGTTTATTGTGTTTTCATGAATAAGATTAATATACTACTAAATATTTATAGTACTTTCATTATCAAATTATGGGGGTTAATATCCCCCAATCCCACATCTGAACAGATTACAGGGGGTTATTTACCCCACCCAACAGATTTCAGGGGGGGTTTAACTGTTTACCCACCCCAATTCCAAATTACCCCCACCTAAAAAAATTTCCACTTTCCTCAAATAAAAAAGCATGGACGCCCTTGTTGGGGCAGTGAGGGTTCAAAATAATACAAATATTTTGATACATGATTATATATGCTTAACCCTTAACGGTCAGGGGGGGTGGGGCGTTGAACGCCCCCCCATCCCGTTTTTTCTATCTCATTTTCTGTGTGTGAAAGATAAAGAGCCCAAACTGCTTGACTTTTTAAGTGTGGGTATGACACATAACTGAGAGTTGGAATTTTTTAAATATCTCCATCCTGGCGGGCACAGGATGCCAGCAAATCTGGCAGGGTCATCCAGGTAAAGAGCAAAAGTATTTTTTTGACTTAAACAAAGCATTTTATCTTACCAAAATACTAAAATATCCTCTAGTAGTACATCCTCATATTAAATACAGGTGTTCAAGTCAATTTTAGGTTCCAGGTATGATCCTGCAGATCCTGATCCTCCAGGTCTCCAGAAATCTTTAAAAGGCTCCTGTGGCCGCAATTTTTGACTTAGAGACTTCAAATTTTAAACTTAAGCTTTTCTTAAATGTCTACATAATGTATTTAAATTTCATAAAGATCCGCCGCCGTTTTCCCGCCCACCGCCGACTGCAGCGGCTGGCAGCTGCCAAGTACAGCTTCGGCCGCTGAAATTTATATTTTGATATTTCTAATATAAAATTTACCTAAAGATAAACATTTTCTGCAAAAAAAATTTTCTTCTAGATTCAAAAGTAAAAAAATTACAGCCTTTTGAAATTTTTGAGTAAAAAAGGACCTAAAAACAAAGGTTGTTAAATAAAAGGGTGAAGGAAGCGAAAATTGACTTTGAATTACTTCAGGTCGGAAATTCATCATAACACAGGGGACTAGCACAAAAAATTTTAGCCCTCTAGCTCTAATAGGAACTAAGATAATATGGGGGAGCGTTCAACTGATTAAGGTGCGGCAAGGGGCCCGACTGTTAAGGGTTAAAGGAACCCTGCAAGAAACTGACTACTAAAAGACTGCCATGAGTAGACTCAATACATAAAATTTGAAGCCTCCAGCTTCAATAACAGATAGTATAGACATTTTAAAATGATATTTTTAGCACAATGAAAATTTTGAAAGTTTTTCATTGCTAATAATAAAAATTTCATTATTAAAATATGACGCCTAGAAAGATAAATATTAGCTTATTTTTGGCAGAAACTTTGGATGCCAATAACTGATAACATTTTCAAAATAAAAACACCCTTCTTTATAGTCAAAATCATTAAAAAAAATTCAGTTTAATTTGTGTTGTTCTAAGATTACTGTAGTCTGAGAATGCCAGCCTTTATGATTTGCAGCCAATTAGAAGGCCAAGTCCACGCTAAGTCCGCTAAACAACCAATCAAAGCTGAGCATCTGTATTACTTACATTAGTTTCATTTTTTCCTGCTATGATTTTATGTTTACAAATTTAATTTAAACCAAATTTTTAAAAGAGATTTTGACTATGGGATGGGGTGTATTTTTTTCAGTTACTGGCAAAAAGTTTCTGAAAAAAATAAGCTTTTAATTTTTCTTCTAGATGACGTAATTTAATATTGAAGCTTTAAATTTAAGCTGAAGGCTTTAAATTTTTGGTATTGGGTCTACTTGTGGCAGTCTTTCATCAGTTAAAGCAGTGTAATTCTTGCAGGGTTCCTTTAATCTATATTTCAGTGACATGAGAAGAGGACCAGATAATGATTAAATGGTGTTCCAGAACTCCAGCCAATTTTATGGTATAAATTATAACTTTGGTAGCAAATTAATATAGGGGTTAAGATTTTGGTGTGACAAAATTCCTTTTTTTTTCTCTCATTTAGTTTCATGTGTAATAGAATCTTTGAAAAACTTTAATTAATTAATCAAGGAAGAGGAGATTAGCATATTTGCCTTCCCTCTCATTTTTGCTCCCACAATAGATTGAGAACTCTCCGAGGTCCTGTTTTTTTAAGGTTAATAATGAATTATGTATTTTACCATGCTATAATTCACTTAATACACAATAGTTTTAGCCAGTAGGGGGTTATAGGGAGTTGGAGGGTTGACTTGACAGTAGATTGAAAACTCTCTGAGGTCCTGTTTTTTTTAAGGTTAATAATAAATTATGTATTTTACCATGTTATAATTCACTTAACACACAATAGTTTTAGCCAGTAGGGGGTTATAGGGAGTTAAAGGGTTGACTTACTTAATCTTATTTTTATATTTGTCATGCTGTTATTACTGTGTTTTTTATATTTACTTTTTTATTATGCGGAATAATAAACTGTGATGAATATTGAGTAATAGCCTTACTAACTTTGTTAACCCCCATTCTTATTTTATTTTGTCCTGCTGTCATTATTACTGTATTTTTATATGTTCAACTGAAAAAAACCTGCTTATGTTCAACCCGCACAAAGTAATGACCAATTTAACTTTGGGCTTGGGAATGAAGTAGAGGTTAGAAACAACAATATGATGTTTGGCTGGGAAACCGCTAACGGACCAGTCAGGCGGATGATTCTGAATTCCCGCAGACCAGCAAAAATTTGCACCTGGAATGTTCGGACAATGTTTCAGTCAGGCCAGACAGAAAACATTTGCTGAGAAATGCTAAAAGCCAAGGTTGACATCCTGGCTATCACCGAATCAAGGTGGACAAACAATGGAGAGTTTAAACATCATTCTGGCTTGAAAATACTATACTCAGGTCATATGAATGAGGATCTAGGCCATAATCAAGGGGTGGCTCTTATGCTGACCAAGCAAGCAGAGCAGGCCATGATTAGTTGGCAACCCCATGGTCCTAGAATTATGGAGGCTGACTCTTCAAGAGGAAGATGGAGTGGAAGATATTTGGCAAGGTATCAAAAAAGTTTATAATGATACTAGCCAAGAAAAATTAGGTTTCAAAAAGGCTAACCAAAAGCCGTGAATCACTCAAAGATCCATTGATCTCATGGATCAAAGAAGAGAGGTAAGACAAAAGACACTCTCTAGAAACTCTCCAGAAGATAAAGACCTGTATAAGAGGCTCAGCAGGGAAATCCAAAAAAGTGTCAGAATTGACAAAAAAGAACACTTGGAAAACCTTGCCTTGTAAGCAGAAAATGCTGCTAATCAAAATAGAATGAAAGATGTTTTTGAGATTACTAAGAGCATTGTAGGTAAAGTACACAAATCAGGATCACACATCAGGGACAAGGATGGTTCACTCCTTAAATATGATGAGGATATTCTAAATAGATGGGCAGAGCATTTCAATGAACTGCTGAATCTTCCAGTTCCAGAGGAAGAAACTGAGATTCCACCCTCAGATGCACTTGACATTGACTGTCGCGCGCCAAATCTATTGGAAATCAAAGAGGCCATTAAAAGTTTGAAAAATAACAAGACCGCTGGACCTGATAACATCCCAGCTGAGGTCATGAAAGCAGACCTAGACACATCTGCTGAGGCATTCCTACCTTTGATCACTAAGATATGGAATGATGAGTTATGCCCAGAGGACTGGAAAATGGACATATCTCAATACTGGCCAAAAAAGGAGGCTTGACCCAATGTGGAAACTACAGAGGGACAATGCTTTTTTCAGTACCTGGCTGTATCCTTAGTAAGATTCTTCTTAATAGAATAAAGAAGAAGGTTAATGAAAAGCTAAGACCTAATCAGGCTGGATTTAGACCAAACCGTTCCACTATTGATCAGATAACCTCTCTAAGAATCATCATAGAGCAATCCAAGGAATGGAACTCTGAGCTTTTTGTAAACTTCATTGACTACAAAAAAGCATTTGATTCTTTAGACAGGAAATCTCTTTGGAAGATCTGCCGACACTATGGCATTCCAGAAAAGATAATCAATATCATTAAAGCTATCTATCATAAAGGAGGTGGAAATGTTATGTATAAAGGTAAACTATCAACCTTTTTTGAGATTGTAACAGGTGTCAGACAAGGATGCCTTCTCTCTCCCTTCCTTTTTCTCGTTCCCAATGACTTGATCATGAAGAACTGTGAAAGCAATGATGGCATTCGCTGGCAGTTATTTGGCAATCCTAAATATTTGGGAGATCTGGACTTTGCTAATGATATTGCTTTGTTAACAAGCAATATAAGTCAAATGCAAAGAAGGACTAACATGATAGCTGAAACTTCCAAGAAAGTTGGACTTGAAATAAATGTTCCAAAAACTAAAATACTCAGATTAAATGCAAACTCCCAAGAACCAATAACTATTGGAAACCAAATTCTTGAGGATGTTAACTGCTTTGAGTATCTTGGAAGTAAAATTGATGAAGCTGGAGGCACTTTGACAGATGTTAAAGCTAGAATTAACAAATCTAGAACAGCCTTTGCCAGCTTGAACAAAATTTGGAATTCCAACAACATCTCCATAAAGACTAAGTTAAGACTTTTCAAGTCAAATGTTCTCTCTGTTTTGCTGTATGGGGCTGAAACTTGGTTCCTAAACACAGCAGTGGTCTCCAAGCTACAGACATATGTCAACAAATGTCTTAGGAGAATCCACAAGATCTTTTGGCCAAACAAGATCACAAATGCTGAGCTTTTAGAGCGCAGTGATATGTCAGACATTAAACTGACAATAAAACAGAGAAAATGGAGATAGTTGGGGCACACTCTAAGGAAAGGGCAAGATGATTTAACCAATCAAGCCTTGACTTGGGACCCCTTCACAGGAAAAAGGAAACCAGGTAGACCAAAAACAACCTGGAGGAGGGAATTCCTTGAGGAACTGAGAGAAAAGAATTTTTCATCTTTCAGTGAAGCCTCTACTGAGGCCCAATTCAAAGATAAATGGAGATCCATTGTGCGTGGCCTACACTCTGGAAAGAAGAGATAAACGGCGATAATGATGATGATGATAATAAACTTAAATGTATATAGAGTAATATCACCAATAATAAAATAAGTATGGATAAATATGATTAAGTTACCTTCATTATTCTTGACATTCACCTCAGCCCCATGTTGTAGGAGTATACCAACTGTACCCTGGTAGCCTAACCTAGCAGCATGATGCAAAGAAGTATCACCTGAATATTTAGGTAAATATTAATATTAGGTTTGACAAATTTTATTTCTTTTTAAAATCATGTGCATCAGTAGCACAGCTTCATCATTATTAAAGTATTTTTTCACCAATTATGATTACATGATAAAGAGAAAAGTCTAAATTTTTTTAGATTCTTTCTTTCTTGTATTGTATAAATTATAGAGACCTTAACTTATTTGACTACAATATTTTCTCTTTTTTATCCTTTCCCTCTCCCTTAGTAATGTAATCTGGTATAATAAACTTAAATGTCTATTGAGTAATATTACCAATAATAAAGTAAGTATGGATATATATATAATAAACTTACCATCATCACCCTTGACATTCACATCTGCCCCGTGTTGTAGGAGTATATCAACTATACTCTGTTGGCCACTCCAAGCAGCATGATGCAAAGGAGTATCACCTGAATTTTTAGATTATTACTAATGTTAGTCTAGACATATTTTTCAGATTCTTTCAGAGTAGTGCTGCTACTTTATAAATATCATCTTTCAAGATTTTAAAAGATAGGAGTTTAACTTTCATGTAATTTGACAGCCATATTAACTTTATTGACTCTATATAAACCTTTTCCTTTTTTACCCCCTTTCTTATTTTACTTTGTACTGCTGTTTTTACTTTTTTTTTATTTTATTATCAACTGGAATAATATCTTGTATACTAAACTTAAATGTATATTGAGTAATATTACCAATAATAAAGTAAGTATGGTGGATAAATATAATAAACTTACCTTCATCATCCTTGACATGAACATCTGCCCCATGTTGTAGGAGTATATCAACTATACTCTGGCGGCCTGTCCTAGCAGCATCATGCAAAGGAGTCCATCCTGAATATTTAGATTAATATTAATATTAGTCTTGACCATTTTTACATTTGAAGCACAGCTACTTCATCAATGTTGTATTTTTATGTAATAATGAAAGATAGGAGTTAAAATTTTTTTGTATTTTATCAATGTTTGACAGCCATATCAACTTTTTCACTTCTTACAATTTCATTTTTTGAACTCCACTTTTGATGAAGTTAATGAACAGCTTGTCCTGCTGTAGTTACTGTGTTTTTTTAAAGTATAAAAAACTTCTATGTATATGAGGTAATATTACCAATAATAAAGTAAGTATGGATAAATATAATTAACTTACCATCTCTATCCTTGACATGAATATCTGCCCCATGTTGTAGGAGTATATCAACTATATTCTGGTGGCCTCTCTTAGCAGCACGATGCAAAGGAGTATTACCTGAACATTTAGGTTAATATTAACATTAGTCTTGATAAACTTTACCACTTTTTAGATTTTTTTCTACATTTGTAGTGCAGCTACTTCATCAATGTGGTATTTCTTCTGTAATTATGAAAGATAGGAGTTAACATTTATTTTGTATTTTTTCTATGTTTGACAGCCATATTAACTTTATTGACTCTATATAAACCTTTTCCTTTTTTCCCCCCCTTTCTTATTTTACTTTGTCCTGCTGTTTTTACTGTATTTTTTTTTTATTTCAACTGAATTAATATCTGGTATAATAAACTTAAATGTATATTGAGTAATATTACCAATAATAAAGTAAGTATGGATAAATATAATAAACTTACCATCATTACCCTTGACATGAACATCTGCCCCATGTTGTAGGAGTATATCAACTATACCCTGGTGGCCTCTCTCAGCAGCCCAATGCAAAGGAATCCATCCTGAATATTTAGATTAATATTAATATTAGTGTTGACAAACTTTACACATTTTTCAGAACATTTTTCTACATATGTAGCACAGCTATTTCATCAATGTGGTATTTCTTATGTAATTATGAAAAATAGGAGTTTGACAGCCATATTAACTTTGTTGATTTTAAAACATTCCCTTTTTTACCCCCTTTCTTATTTTACTTTGTACTGCTGTTTTTACTCTATTTTTTTATATTTTATTTTCAACTGAATTAATATTTGGTATAATAAATTAAATTCATATTGAGTAATATTACCAATAATAAATTAAGTATGGATAAACATAATTAACTTACCATCTCTATCCTTGACATGAACATCTGCCCCATGTTGTAGGAGTATACCAACTATACCCTGGTGGCCTCTCTCAGCAGCATCATGCAAAGGAGTATTATCTGAACATTTAGGTTAATATTAATATTAGTGTTGACAAACTTTACACATTTATCAGAATCTTTTTCTACATTTGTAGCACAGCTACTTCATCAATGTGGTATTTCTTATGTAATTATGAAAAATAAAAGTTAAATTTGTTTTGTATTTTATCAATGTTTGACAGCCATATTAACTATTGACTCTAAACCATTTCTTTTTTTACCCCCTTTCTTATTTTACCTCGTCCATTTGTTTTCACTGTATTTTTCAACTCTTTTAATATCTGGTATAATAAATGTAAATGTATATTGAGTAATATTACCAATAATAAATTAAGTATGGATAAACATAATAAACTTACCATCAATATTCTTGACATTCACATCTGCCCCATGTTGTAGGAGTATATCAACTATACTCTGGTGGCCACTCCAAGCAGCATTATACAAAGGAGTCCTTCCTGAATATTTAGATTAATATTAATATTAGTGTTGACAAACTATGCACATTTTTCTGAATCTTTTTCTACATTTGTAGCACAGCTACTTCATCAATGTGGTATTTCTTCTGTAAATATGAAAGATAGGAGTTATTTTTTTGTATTTTATTAATGTTTGACAGCCATATTAACTTTATTGACTCTGAACCATTTCCTTTTTTCACTGTCTTTCTTATTTTACTTTGTCCTGCTGTTTTTACTGTATTTTTTTATGTTCAACTCTTTTAAAAACTGGTATAACAATCTTAAATGTCTATTGAGTAATATTACCAATAATAAATTAAGTATGGATAAACATAATTAACTTACCATCTCTATCCTTGACATGAACATCTGCCCCATGTTGTAGGAGTATACCAACTATACCCTGGTAGCCTAACCTAGCAGCATTATACAAAGGAGTATCACCTGAATATTTAGGCTAATATAAATATAAGTCTTGATAAACTTTACCTCTTTTCAGTATTTTTTCTATATTTGTAGCAC
Source organism: Acartia tonsa (assembly GCF_053477335.1). NCBI lineage: Eukaryota > Metazoa > Arthropoda > Copepoda > Calanoida > Acartiidae > Acartia > Acartia tonsa. The sequence goes on from NC_137274.1 coordinate 11,709,967, forward strand.
AGCTACTTCATCAATATGGTATTTCTTCTGTAATTATGAAAAAAAGAAGTTAATTTTTTTGTATTTTTTCTACGTTTGACAGCCATATTAATCTTATTGACTCTGAACCATTTTCTTTTTTCACTATCTTTCTTATTTTACTTTGTCCTGTTGTTTTACTGTAACTTTTTATGTTCAACTGAAACAATATCTGGTATAATAAACTTAAATGTATATTGAGTAATATTACCAATAATAAAGTAAGTATAGATAAATATAATAAACTTACCTATATTATTCTTGACATTCACATCTGCCCCATGTTGTAGGAGTATATCAACTATACTCTGGTGGCCTTGCTGGGCAGCATAATGCAAAGGAGTATCACCTGAATATTTAGGTTGATATTAATGTTAGTGTTGACAAACTTTACACATTTTTCAGAATCTTTTTCTACATTTGTAGCACAGCTACTTCACCAATGTGGTATTTCTTTTGTAATTATGAAAGATAGGAGTTAAAATTTTTTTTGTATTTTATCAATGTTTGACAGCCATATTAACTTTATTGATTCTGAACCATTTCCTTCTTTTCAACCCCTTTCTTATTTTACTTTGTCCTGTTGTTATTACTATCCTTTTTTATCTTCAACTGAAATAATATCTGGTATAATAAACTTAAATGTATATTGAGTAATATTACGAATAATAAAGTAAGTATGGATAAATATAATAAAATTACCCCATTTATTCTTGACATGAACATCTGCCCCATGTTGTAGGAGTATATCAAATATACTCTGGTGGCCTTTATAAGCAGCTTCATGCAAAGGAGTCCATCCTGAATGTTTATATTATTATTGATATTAGTGTTGACAAACTTTTCACACCTTTTTAGATTTTTTTCTACATTTGTAGTGCAGCTACTTCATCAATGTGGTATTTCTTCTGTAATTATGAAAGATAGGAGATAAATTTTTTTGTACTTTTTCTATGTTTGACAGCCATATTAACTTTATTGACTTTAAACCTTTTTTTTAACCCCCTTCTTATTTTACTTTGTCCTGCCGTTTTTAATGTACTTTTTTTATGTTCAACTCTTTATAATGGTTTGATAAACTTAAATTTATATTGAGTAATATTACCAATTATAATACAATTAATTGGTTTTTTTGTATTACTTCTGGTTGTGTCAGAAAAACAGAAAACATAGTTTTATTTGTAACATGTAGATAGATAGACAGGTTGATAGAAAGATACTTAGATAAATATATGGTTATTATCCACATAAAATTTTTTTTTATAATTTAAGTCAACCCCCTTCCCCCCCCCCCCCCCCACCCCCCAATAAAACTATGAAAGCTGGACGCTGCACTCGTCCCCATGGCCTGCCCAACCAGAGTGCTCGGTATCTAGCCTGCCTAGCTGCAGCACTTGGACCTCTAGCCTATAACCTAATCTAAACCTAATCAAAAAAGCGCCATGGCCAGGTTTCATAGTTTTTTTTGGTGGGGGGGAGGGGGGAGTTACCAAAATTTTCAAAATTAAAAGAAAAAATTCTAATGCCAAGGTATAGTTCCTTTCATCCCAGTAGCTTTTTGTTAAGAAATAGGAGAAAAGCTACTATGACAATTTGACGAAAATGCCTTAAAGGAAGCCTGCAAGAAATACCACGCTTTAACTGCTGAAAGACTGCCACAAGTAGACCAAATACCCCAAATTTGAAGCCTTCGGCTTCTATAACAAAAAAGTTCTAGACATTTTGAAATGACATTTTATGTACAATGAAAATTTTGAAAGAATTGCAATGCTCATGTTGAAAACTTTGAAATTAAACTACGTGGCCTAGAAACAAAATTATGAGCTTATTTTTGTCATAAATTTAGGTTTCCAGTAACTAATTATATTTTTACAATAAAAATACCCATTTTTATAGTCAAAATCATTAAAAAAAATTAAGTTTTACTTGCGTTGTACCTAATGTACTGTAGCCAATCAGAAGGCTGAATCAGCTTAACAACCAACCACAGCTAAGCTTATATTAGTTTACCCCTTTGTTTCCGCTATGATTTTTGTTTAAAAATGCAATTTAAATCGATTTTTTTTCATAGATTTTGACTATGAAATGTGGTGTTTTTATTGTAAAAATGTAATTAGTTACAGGCAATCTAAGTTTCTGACAAAGATAAGGTTATAATTTTGTGTGTAGGCGACGTAATTTAAAATTGTTTTTTCTTTTATGAGCATTGGAAATCTTTCAAAAATTCCATTGTACATAAAATGCTATTTTGAAATGCCTAGAACTTTTTTGTTATTGAAGCTGAAGGCTTTAAATTTGGGGTATTGGGTCTTCTTGTGGCAGTCTTTCAGCAGTTAAAGCGTGTTATTTCTTGCAGGTGTCCTTTAAGAGGCAATGTCATACTATACCCTTTACTGAATTACATTGTCATTAAAACATAAATGGGCAATTTGATGTTATAAAATAAAACCAAACACAGATTTTTGAACTTTTCATGCTAGGTAAAAATCTCTAGAAACAGTAAAATAATAGTAAATGTTCATGACAAGTTTTTCTTTTTTTTTTCCTTTCAAAAAGAGCAAAATCAAGTCATAAATTTAGTATATTTTTGTTAAAGTGATCACAAACAAGCATTAAAAATTTGATAAAATTTGATATATATTTGGAATTACTTAGTTATTTAGAATTATGACAAAAATTTTGCTATATTTTATATAAAAGTGCCTAAAAACTTCTTTTTTTAAATTTGTACCACGAAAATTCATTGACACAATTGTGTGCTAAACAAACTTGTAGATTTGTTGGCATTTCTCTTAACACAGATGGAGTTAATAAAATTCATACTTACAAAATAGAGACAAATTTCTGCTTTTTATACTATTGTTATCAATTTTGCTTATTGATAACTAAAAAAGTTGCAATTAAGTTTTAAAAATGTTGGACCAAATGACTAAAAAGATATTTTTCAGCTTAATTTAGTGCAACTAACATAACAGACAATCAGAACTAGTGTAGAATAATGTATTATGGAAACACAACTCCAGGGTCTCTCAAATGGTTTTAGAGAGTTGTAGTATTAGTATTGCACAGTTAAATTCAGTATAAATTTGTGTTATCAATGTTGTGTCAAAGTGCCTCAATAAAGTGATCCTTAGAACAGGAAGAAACTGGTGGTGGGTGTATCATTTGATAAATAATAATATAGATATCCAATAAAAATTTTTTGATAGTGGAATTGTAAAACAATAAAATATGTATAGTCTAAATATTTTCTAAAGTTCTTTATTTATATTATAATTACAAAAGAAGACAATCAGAGCTCTTTTGAATGCAAATAAAAGGCTCCAGTATGGAAAAAAAGCATGAGGTACTCTAAATTCAGAAGAAACAAATCATGTAAATGAAGTGCCCTTCTAAATATTCATGCCATCTATTGCTTTTAGAGGCAAAAATGCCTTCTGGTAAGGTTCCATTTAATCATCATTTGAAGGGGAATTGGAAATATAAATACTTTTTTGTATGTGGTATGTGGTCAGGGTCAAGAATTATTAGTGTACACAAAAAGGGCAGGGTAAATGAAATATTTTCCCTCATCAAAGATTATTTATATATGTATAGATGTTTTAAATAAAAAGATTAAAGGGCGAATATAGGTTTGATATAATATGAGCTTATTTCAAAGGTGCCATTATATAGATTATAAATAACTTAAGGATATTGACATATCTAATTGTATAAGTCTGTTTATAGCTTAAAACCTTTCTAACTCAAGATAATATTATGTAATAAGTGTGGTTCCCTAAGAACCCAATTACCCTAGCATCACACAAGGCTTCGTAGCAAGGTTGAATTAAAAAGCTTTCGTAAAGGATAGTCGTAATAACGTGGAAACTAATTAATCAGGGGTAAATATACCCATCTTCTACCTTAATACAAATTATATAAAGTAAAATATTTAAAAGTTTAAAAAAACATCAAATAATGTAAAAAGTAAAAAAAAAATAATTGATAAAATTTTCTTGGAGGAAGAATGATTTCAAATCCCTGTTTTTTTAAGGTTCGTGTGTGTGTGTGTTAAAATTGCGTACATCAGGGTTTTTATATTTTCCAGAATTAACCAATGATCTTTGTACAGAAAATAAACTTTAAGACGTATTATTTACCCTAGTCAAAACTTTTACGCAAATTATTTCTACGCTTTTAAAAAATTGAATTAAAGAGTATATAATCTAAAATAATAAACATTTAAATTATCTTTTAAGGTGCGTGCCATTGTAATAGTCAATCAAACTTAAGCAAAATAGTCAAAAAAAAAGTCTTGTAAAGGGCTAAAATAAACCGTTTGTCGTCAATCTCATTTATCATATGTTCAATTGAAACAGAAAATTGCAAAATCTACTTAAGGATTTTTTTGAATTTTTAAATTTGGCATAGATATTCTAAAAGTATGAAATGGCACCTTTCATATAAGCTCATATCATATCAAACCTATATTCGCCCTTTAAATAAATTTGCCAGATTATACATAAATGCAGGCTGGCCACAAACATGCTATTTCCACTATTTTTGCATGCTATGCATACTATTCCAAAAAATTATGATACCTACTATTTGCCACAATTTATATGTATGTGAGATAAATCTTCAATTTTTAGGTAATTTAATACAAACTGATTTTTTTATATCATGAAAAGAAAGCAAAGTTTTGGGCAGTCATATCGTTAGTTTCAAAAACTAATTTACGGCTTCAAAATATTAAAATTGGTGCCAAATATTGCTAAATTCACTCATTTTCATACTGGGGGTTAAACGTGTGAAAGAAAGGGGTTAAATAGGTATTTGATAAATATTGAATTAGCTATACATTTTCATACGGCCAGGATATCGTTGTAAATCACTAATTATCCCTTTCAAAAACTTAGCTAGACCGTTTGATTTTATTGGGCAATTTGAGTTTTTTAAAAAATAGTGGATTTCTCAAATAAAATAGCCTGTTCATATGATCACGGAACCTTCGCATATTTCTAGCAAAAGTTTTTTTTTGTTGGCTTTTGTCTGAAGCTTAACATTAATAAATACATAAATTTTTAAAAGCAAAAAAGAAAGATAAATATACGAATTAAACTATAAGAAGCTACCCTGTAAAGGTCAGCTAGATCAAAACAGACGCACACACGCACATTCAACATTTAAAATTTGTGCCGTGTTGTTATTTTTGTTTTTTTGGTCAGTAGCTTAAGATTAAGAAATATCTGAACTAGTATCCTATTAGTATTACTATTATATAGGTTATTTTTTTCTAAATACTTACTCTTCTTATATTTATTTAAGTCTCGTTGTAAAAGATCCCTCCCCTAATATATGATATGATATGTCATCGGTCAACTTTTGCTAAACGAGGGGGGGGGGGGAGTATAGGTCAAGTGAAAGTTAAATCCTAAAGGGTATTTATATTTCCATCCAAAGTTGCAAGTCAAATATGAATATGAAAGGGGGGGGGGGGGTTAAAATGTATATTGTCCTTGTTCACGTGACTAAGTTGACCCTTTTATCAATATACCTTGTATATTGGGGAATATTAACAAGGATTAAAACATCCATAAAAACTAGTACTGAAACTTTATGACAAACGGATACAGGAAGCAAATGCCTACATTACCAGAAATGAAAAAAGCTATCCGCTTTCTTACGGATTGACCAGCCCTAATTATAAAAAAGCTATTGTTCTGTAAGATTAAAACGATTTCTGAAACTGTATAACAAACGGATAATAACACTTAAATAGTTTCAGAATAGTCGACAAATAGTCGACGGACAAACTGACCCTAATTATAGAAAATTATTGTTCTGTATGAAGATCTCATATTTCTCATGTGAGTTCAGTTAAGTTGACCCTTCCAGTTTCCCTTCCTTAATCAGGTGACATAAATTTTTCCTCCCCGCCCCCCCCCCCCCAAAAAAAAATATTGTACAGCGATTAAGCGAAGATATGTTAATTTTATTTACCATAAAAACGAGTACTTTTAAGTCAAGTTTTTATTTCTATATAATTACTGACCCAACGGTTTGAAATAGATATTTATCGCATTGTGCCGTATATGTAATTTAGAAGCCAAATTGGAATAGATATTTATCCTATCATATTATAGACAACTGACATTATTCTTTTATTTTAGTAATTATGGGAAAATTGAAACAAATTTAAAATGCACGGAAAAATGTCTATAAAAATTAAAAAAAACTTAATTATGAAATAGCTTCGCTCCAAAAAAAATAAAATACTGAAGGGAAACAAACTAATCTAAAATCTTAAATATATATGAACATAGCTTTGTAAGTATGTCTGTCCAGGCGATAAATTTAATTCAAAAAATAGATATTTATCAAATTATCACATAGTATTATAAGCGTATGACCGGAAAGTAAAAACGATTTCTTTCAACTGAAGTCCAAAAAAACCGTATATAGTTATTCCGAATTTTACGATTTGTATTTAATAAAAGATAGACAGACAAAAAGAAAGAACTAAAATTATTAAAGTGATTATCTAAATTTGGTTACTATCATCATATCTTTGTATAATTGGTCAAAAAGCCTTCATAAAACTCCTAGGAAAGTACAGACGATATTTTTATTTACCATAAAAACGAGTACTTAAGTCAAGTTTTTATTTCTTTGTATGTAGATTTCTAGAATGATATCTATTTTTTTTAATAAAAAAATTAAATCGACTTATATCGACAAATTACAGCTTTGTGAAAAAAAACTAAAGATATATTTTAAAAATTAAAATCCACGGAAAATGTCTATAATATGTTAAAAGTAAAAGTACTATAGAAGCTATTTCTGATTTATTTACATAAATAAAAACGAAAATGTCTATAATATGTTAAAAGTAAAACTATAGAAACTAACTTTTGAAGCGAAGCTATTTCTGATTTATTTACATAAATAAAAACGAAAATGTCTATAATATGTCTATAATACGATGCGATAAATATCTATTTTCTGAAGCAACATAAAAGATAGACAGACAAAAATCAAAATGTATTTCCGTGAGAAATTAAATCTTGTTGTTTATCTCCCTCCCCCACCCCTCCTTCTAACTAACCATTACTACCAGGCTAAACCAATCTAATGAAATTCTCCCCTCTTTTTATAAGGTTTTAATTTAACACCTGCATTTATAATATGTGTATGACCGGAAAGTAAAAACGATTTCTTACAGATTTTTCTTTCTCATAAATTTAAATGATTTCTATTTCAAATATTATTTTTTCAAGATTATATTAAAATAGTATTAAACACAATTTTACGGATATAGGATGTATGTACAATTATAATTTCTACTAAGAGTAAGAGTTATCAAATATAGTAAAGACAAGACTTATTAATCCCAGTGTATGACCGGAAAGTAAAAACGATTTCTTACAGATTTTTCTTTCTCATAAATTTAAATGATTTCTATTTCAATCAAATATTATTTTTTCAAGATTATATTAAAATAGTATTAAACACAATTTTACGGATATAGGATGTATGTACAAATCCGTCGTATGATGACCGGAAGAAAAGGCCAAAGGGGGCGGAGATTTAGTATAAATATCTGAGTTCCGTTCAAATACAACTTAGTTCACTAAAATATACGAAGCATTCAAGACCAAGTTCAACAAGTCAACAACACCAGTCATCTTATACAGTTTTCCACAGTCATCCCTATCAGTATCATCTTATTCTTATCATCATATTCCATCGCCATCGTCCTGTTCACCATCGCCATCGTCCTGTTCACCATCGCCATCATATTTATCATCAATTATTATTATCTGCTGTTAATAATGCCTGCAGTAACCAGGAGTATGGTACGTGCGGGGGTTGCGGCCCTTGAACCGGCTGTCCAGCCTGCCCGTGTCCAGCGTGCCCGTGTCCAGCGTGCCCCTGTCCAGCCCCAGCGTGCCCCTGTCCAGCGCGCCCGTGTACATCGCGCCCATGTACGTGGTGCACCACGGCAGGCTGGAAATATAGGGCAAAACCTGATCATCATTGGTGATCAGGTTTTTAATGCTCCTGGAGTTGGACCTGCTGGTGTACCACCGCCGCCAGTTGACCAGCCTGCCCCTGGTGGCCCTGGTCCTGCTCCTGCTCCTGGTCCTGCTCCTGGTCCTGCTCCTGGTCCTGGTCCTCAAGGTCCTCAAGGTCCTCAAGGACCTCAAGGTCCTCAAGGTCCCAGGGGCCCTAGGGGCGCCGATGGCCCCCCTGGAGTGGGGATACAGGCCAATAATAACATACGAATTAATAATAACATTTATTATAACTATGTTATTAATGGCCAACAAGTCCCCATGCCTCATCGGCCTGGACCTGGTAATCAACAGCAGATAATTGTTGTTAATATCCACCAGCATTTTCATCATTAATTTAATACCAGTTCATCATCGCCATCAGTTACCTGTTCACCATCGCCATCTGTTACCTGTATATATATTAATAATCCATCGCCATCTATTATTACCTGATCACCATCGCCTCATATATTCATCTAATATTAACTAAACTCGTTCGTAATTATTATTTAACTATTTGTTTTGTATGTATTGTAAATAGAAACTTAAATAACTATATTGAAATTGAATTGTAAATATTATAAAAATAACTTTTGTGTGATATTGTAAAAAATAAATGTGATAGAAACTCAAAATAATACACTTTTTATATTCATTTTTGGTGGATAGTCTTTAGATTTAATTTTATTAGACACTAACACTTTCAAAACGATTCTGGTAACGATTAATTTAATTATAGAGTTGCATGTCAAAAAAAAATCAGTTAGTTAATACTTGTGTTTGGATTAGGAACTTCGGATAATTATATCGCATTATTGGATTTACGGCCTAAACTAACCGGCTGCTTATTATATACACTTTTTATATTGGTGGATAGCTTTTAGATTTAATTTTATCAGACACTTTAAAAGTTTAAAAATGATTCTGGTAAAAAAGAGAAAAGATTTTAAAAAAAACTTAATTATGAAATAGCTTCGCTTCAAAAATAGAGATTTATCGCATCGTATTATAGACAGCTTTCCGCTTTATTTAAATAAATCAGTTTTTATGTAAATAAATCAGAAATAGCTTCGCTTCAAAAAATAGTTTCTATAGTTTTAATTTTAACTTAATTATTAAAACCAGATTTTTTAGCCCCGAGGAGCCGTTTAACTATGAAAGAAATAGCTATCTGTCTTAAAGAACGAACGAATTAAAAAGTAAAAACTTTGTATATTTGTTTTACATAGAAAGAGTAGTTTTTATTGCAAATCAAATATATTTTTTTATCCGTGGACCGTGGGACATGAAATTTCGTTGTTTCTCTTAAATAAATTAATAACCCCTCGCCTCCCCCCTCCCCCAAGCCATGAAAAAAAGAAATGAATATAAATAGATTCAGATTTCAATTTGAGATCCTTTGGTAGAGAGAGATTAACAGACATCCTATTATTTTATTTTTTGGTTTTCAATGATAACTATGATATATAGAGTAGACAGAACAGAAATGTACAATCGTTAGATTATTAAAACCTGTTTTTTAGCCCCGAGGAGCCGTTTAACTATGAAAGAAATAGCTATCTGTCTTAAAGAACAAACGAATTAAAAAGTAAAAACTTTGTATATTTGTTTTACATAGAAAAAGAGTAGTTTTTATTGCAAATCAAATATAATTTTTTTCATTTGTTTTTTATCCGTGGAGATTAACAGACATCCTATTATTTTATTCTTTGGTTTTCAATGATAACTATGATATATAGACAGAACAGAAATGTACAATCGTTTGATTATTAAAACCAGTTTTTTTAGCCCCGAGGAGCCGTTTAACTATGAAAGAAATAGCTATCTGTCTTAAAGAACGAACGAATTAAAAAGTAAAAACTTAGTATATTTGTTAATTGTTTTACATAGAAAAAGAGTAGTTTTTATTGCAAATCAAATATAATTTTTTTGCATTTGTTTTTTATCCGTGGACCGTGGGACATGAAATTACGTTGTTTCTCTTAAATAAATTAATAAATTCTGCAGATTAAGCATCAAATCCTCCCCCCCTCCTCAAGGGGAAATTAGGAGAATTCTTACATGTCTACCTAATAAAACATCCATAAGTAGCGAAGCTCTAAAATTATGAATAATAAATAGACCATTTGGAACAATGTATGGTTGTCTTTTGAAGCATTAAGCTAATAGAAAAACGTTAAAACTTAAACAATTGAATTTACAATTACATAATCCTAAATTTGCCTAAACTTAAAATTGTTTATTTCTTATCAGTTCAGCATAGAGAAAGATTGATTATATTAAGTAGGGTCAAGCGGTGTGTTTTTTTTTTCGGTTTGTTGAACCTGCAAATCATAAGGACTTAAACCTAGCACCCAATACTTTTTTACAGTATAATTTGATAAGTTTTTTTATGTTAGTTAATATTTAATAGCGGATGAGGAAACAAATACTATGTATTATCATAATATTTCCATATTGTTTTCACTTGGAAATTTTCTTTATTATTTGGCGTATATTATCACTTTGCCTTTGTATATTTTTCAAATAATACAATAAGACCCAATAAGTACCCTAAAAATTCATCTCACAAAAATTTCATTTCATACTTTTTTGTAGGAACAAATTGGATTTGTTGTTTTTTTTCTGTCAGTCGATTAGAACATGGAGAAAAATGTCATTTTGATTATTATTATTGTCAACTGTCCTATCCCCTCCTAATATTTATGTTTTTCCCCCTTTTTTTTTGGGGGGGGGGGAGCTAAACAGATATCCTATTACCTCCTAATATTTATTACATACAACACCAACCCCAATTTTAGGGGGTTACATGGAGAAAATGTTAAAAATTTTGAGATTTTTACAAATTACACCTCTAAATATATAAAGATAGAATATAGATTATTATTATTGTCCACTGTCCTATCCCCTCCTAATATTTATGTTTTTCCCCCTTTTTTTTTGGGGGGGGGGAGCTAAACAGATATCCTATTACCTCCTAATATTTATTACATACAACACCAACCCCAATTTTAGGGGGTTACATGGAGAATATGTTAAAAACCATACGTTTCAACGGCGCGCATTACCACTCCGCCCATATTCATAATGAGCGGTGAAAATGGACAAAATTGTAAAATACGTGATAAAACATTTATAACAATCTTTTTCTATATATAACAATATAGTGTATTTCCGTAAAAAGACTCGGACGGAGGGACGTATGGACATACCTTAATTATAGAGTAACAAGGCTTCTTATAATTTCATTTTCATTATGTTTATATATATGAGGGGGGGGGGGGTCACGATTAATTTTTAACTTGGGGAGTGGGTAAGAATAAGATTAATTTTACTTAGGATGCTTGAATAAAAGGGTTACATAATTTGTGGGCGGTTCTTGGGGAGGAGGTAAGATTAATTTTACTTAGGATAAATTTTTAACATGATGCTTAAATAATTTGTGGGCGGTTCTTGGGGCGGTGATTATTTAATGGGCATAAGGGCGGTAAAAAAATTGCGTTATGATGGGTGGAGAAAAAAGATTAAATATATTCAAATAAGAGGAGGTCCTGGAAATTTGGTAACCAAGTGGTTAGTGTTCTTGGGGGGGGGGGGTTGGAAATTTGATGCTGAAGTGTTAAAAAATGGGGGGATTTCATTAATCTTACGGAGCGTAACATTTTGCACACAGGTATGATTAATTTAACTTTGTGTAAGTGGTTACAAATTTTCATTTAGTTTGTTTAAAAGAATTATCGAGTGATGACTACAAGAAGATCCAATTTTGGAACATTAAATTCCTCTGGAGTTGACTGGAAATTACTTAGGTACAATAAATCAATTTCATTTATTTCTATCTACTAAGCTAATAAGCAAATCTATTATTAAATATTATTTATACAGTGTGTTTTTTTATGAGAACTTTTTTGAAAGCAATTTTACCAGAATTTTACGATTAATGGCTTTATTATTTCTTTCATCTTTCTACGAATATAAAAACGAATATAAACGAATTAAAACGTATTTTCCTTCATGATAGATTCTAATTTTAAATTTTTTTTTCGTTTTGAAACGTATTTTCCTTCATGATAGATTCTAATTTCAAAAATAGACGCATTTTTCTTATGCTTAAATCTTCTACCCATAATCATATTGAAAGACAAAAATTGGATTTCCTGTAGTTGACTTTGTTTGGGTAAAATAAAATTGGTTTCAAAAAGTTCTCAAAAAACACACACTGTATTATTATATAATAGTTATTTCTTTCTACGAATATAAACGAATTAAAACGTATTTTCCTTCATGATAGATTCTAATTTTAAAAATAGACGCATTTTATTATTACATACAATATTTTATTTCAGTTTGGAATCTCAAGAAGAAATTGAGCAGGAACCCGGGGAGGAAACTGTTCATCAAGTTGTAAGGAGATCAATTGCAGAACAGTATCATCATGAAGAAGAAGTAGAACAGTATCCAACGAATAAAAGATATAGGTAAGAGATAGAGGTATAGAATAAGAGGATAAGAGGAGGGGGAATTTCTTATTGTAGATTTTAGATTTAAATAAAAAATATAGGTAAGATATATAACACTATTTTTTGAAATTTATAAACTTTAAATTTTTTAAAAGCCAATAAATAAAATAGACGCATTTTATTATTACATACAATATTTCATTTCAGTTTGACTTTGGAATCTCAAAATATTTCTGGTGTTGAAGAAATTGAGCAGGAGCCTGAGGAGGAAACTGTTCATCAAGACCAAGTTGTAAAGAGATCAATTGAAGAACAGTATCTTCATGAAGAACAAGTAGAACAGTATCCAACGAATAAAAGATATAGGTAAGAGATAGAGGTATAGAATAGATAAGAGGAGGGGGAATTTCTTATTGTAGATTTTAAAAGTAAACTAAGAAAACTAAGTGTTAATTTTTTAAATAATATTTTTTAAACCTATACACTCATGTTATATAAATAAAAGATATAGGTAAGAGATATAACACTAGCGACTACGCCCCTAGAGGCCTCTTATTGTAGATTTTAAAAGAAAACAAAAAAATAACATACAAACATATATCATGTTATATAAATAAAAAATATATAAGATATATAACACTAGCGGCTACGCCCCTATTTTTTAAAATTTATAAACTTTAGTCTTTAAGTTTAAATTTTTTAAAAGCCAATAATGTTATTTTTTTATTTATTTAGGCGGTCAGAATCAGAAGATGAATATGTGCTCCCTGTTATTCCCCAGTTAAATGTGCCAGCAGAGGCAGCTAAGCCACCTATGACTAAGAAGATGAATGCTGGTACTGGTAGGTCAAAGAAGCCCAGCTTACCCACCGTACATGCAGCTAAGCCATCAAAGCCTAACAAGATGAATGCTGGTACTGGTAGGTCAAAGAAGCCCAGCTTACCCGCCGTACATGAAGAAGTACAGAGTACTCCAGGCCCATCTAAAAAAGTGTACGAAAAAGTGAAACCACAGGTAGCAGAGTTGGCTCAAGAACTTGGATATGAAGATCAATATCTGCCTGCTGAGATTTCACAGATTCAGAATCAGTCTGTGCCCGTTACCCCCACAGAAAATGGACAAGAATTTCGGTTTTTCAACACTTCAACACCTATACAGGCAGAGGCAGCTAAGCCTAAATCTAATAAATCTAAGGCACAAGAAACGGAAACCCCCACCAAACCTAAAGGTAGGGGGGGGAGGCCGAAGCAACGAAAAAATAATTCAACGCTGTTGAAGGAAAAATTGGAAAAAGCCGCCAAGGGTGAATTCAAGATGAAAGGTAGGTGTTAATTGATTTATTGTCTTAACATCCTTATACTAAAGTAACAGGATGTCTGTTTGTCTGTGTGTTTGTGTGTCTGTACCCCCACCCCCCAAAAAAATAACAAATCCCCCTCCCCAAAATTTAAATATATATTTAAATATAAATGTTTTGCTATTCCTAGATTTTTATTTCTTTTAATATATTTTAGACATCCCAAAGACAACCAATCAAGACTTCCGCTGGAGGTTTAATAACGAACGGGTGCAGATGGACAGGCATAGGCTAGGTAGAAATTTAATAAAAATATAACATAAAGGTGTTAATTACCCTTAAAATATTGATATTTAGGGACGTGTGAAATTGACTGGAAATTTCAATATTTTGGCCATAAAAAAATATTAAAAAAACAGGTCAGGATTTTATTGCCCCAAATATCCCATTTTTTTAGTTTCCAACCCTTTATTACTAATCTCTAAACTTCTCATGAACATTATGATTTTACAATTTTATTACAAATATTCAAATTACAATTAGGGCAATAAAAATATGAGAGAGATATGAGTATCTGCTTACTATTTAAAAACACCAAATCTCTCCAAGATATATTTAATAATTCAAGTTTTATACAAGTTTGGGTGTCATTATAATTATTCAAATTTTGGTACTTTATTTCTTAATATCTGCGGAAAACTGTCTGTAATAAAATGCAATAGATATGAAAATCATATAAACGCGATTGGGTACCACTATAATTATATAAGATTATGATAATTTAAATTTGAATACTTTATTTTACTTTTAGCACAATATTAGTTTTTAACATCTCAACTATCTTAATATAATTCTATTTAGTTTTAATTTAACCTTTTTCCTGTTATAATTTTGTTGTTTCAAATTTAAAATCCACGGAAAAATGTCAATAATAGGATGCGATAAATAACTAGTCAACGAAACCCCCTAAAATCCACGGAAAAATGTCTTATTATACAATTCGATAGATATGAAATAATGTTGGTTAGCATATTTACATTAAAAAGATTATTATATTTTAAAATCCGTAGTAATCTTATCATCGCAATTATCTATCTAAATATCCGCGGAAAACTGTCTGTCTACAATAGGGAGGGAGGAGAAATTGAGCTGTTAATTACATTAATCTCTCAATCCCCCATCCCCTTCAATAATATGAAAGGGGGGGGGTGGGATTATATCAACAAGGATGACAACATCCATAAAAGCGAAATGGTAGTTCAATTAAACATTAACATAAATGTATAAGTATAAACAAAAAGTATTACATAGTTGCTACTCTTTCTAAATCTAAACAATACTAGTATGCATGAATTAATGGAGCACAGACGGACAAATTATAGAAAAGCTTCGTTTAGCCCCCCTCCCCTCATATATGATGTCTCCCTATGAGAATTTTTTATAAGCGAAGTTTTTCTATAATTAAAGTATAATGTTTCAAGCAAAGCAACTCTATAATCAACTTCAAAAAAATGTAAGTATGTCCAAAACATTATCCTTTATCAAGCAGTTTTTCAACTAATTTATAATTTTTTCTTCAACTTGTATATTGTGATTATTCAGTTCTGACACTATACAAGTGTTAATGTTCGTTTGTCCTACAATTTCAGTGCTTCGCTTATATGGATGTTGTCATCCTTGTTATTAAAGTATTACTATTGGGTTATTTATTAATAAATGGAATAATGAATACACCCCCCCCCCCTTTTTCCTATAACTCTTAAGTTCTATGTATTTGTTCGCTCAATTTTTAACCTCATTTCCTGTATGCATGGCCCTCCTTCAAAACTTTTATTAATAAATGGAATAATTACCCCCCCCCCCCCCTTTTTCCTATAACTCTTAAGTTCTATGTACGTTTTCGCTCAATTTTTAACCTCATTTCCTGTACTTTGGTTAAAATGTTTTTTTTTTGGGGAGGGGAGGGGGAGGCGGATTATGTGTATCATCATTGGGCCGGTATATGTATTTCACTTAAATATTTAGAGAAATTTATAGAATTTTTCTACCATTAACACAAACCGCGCAATTTCAATTGTTAAAATGTCCGCATTTTTAATTATATAAATTCTTATCTTTTTATATTCACGATGTTTCTTTACTTTATCATTAAGGTCTAATAGAATTAAAAATGAAGTTTTGTAGTCATCCTAATAATTCGCTACTATGGATTTTGTTATCCTTGTTACCTACTAAAATTAATTAATACTAAATTTCACAAAATTCAAAAGTTTATTCAATTTATTTGCATTTTTATATATTTATACACACAAAATAAGATACATTTATTACTTACAAAATTACAAATATACATTTTGCCAGCTTTTAATTTTTATTGACGGAAATAAGTAATGTTCCTTGCAGGAAGACATTTGTTTATGTTTAAAAACATAAGTTCAGAAACTAATGGGGAATTCATTCTTAGCCTTTTTTTGGAGTATAGTAGTTTCAACTGGCTAAAAATGCGTTCCACATTGCTATTAGACACAGGGAGGCATACTAAATTGGAAGCCAATTGACGTAAAGCGTGCGGGTATTGGCTGTAATATGGTAGGTTTACAATACAATTGTTAAATATGCGAATAGAGATGGTTTTGCTATTGTTCAACTTTTTAAAGTCAGGTGTGTGGGTGAACTTTGTAAAAATTTGTGCCAATTCGAGCACATACTCCCAAGATCCATCTCTCCATTGTTCTAGCCCCGTAAATATCCTTTCCAGTTTATCATGGCGTCGTTCTTTGTTTGTCTCTGGTTTAGGTTTATCTCTGGTCGCAGCTTGTGCAATTTCAAGTACTTGTAACATCCTGGAACGGGAACTTCCTAAGAATATTGTTTAAAATTAAAAAAATATACAATTGTAATGTCCGTTTGTCATCCTTGTTTAATTAAGTTTGATCTACTAGTTTGACTTTAATCTACTGTTTCAGTGCTTCACTTTGTTGTGTTCCTTGTTTGATTATTATTTTTTTAAATTTTAATTTATTTGCTTTGCTTTTATAGATGTTGTCATCCTTGTTTAAGTAACTTGTTAACAAAAATTATTACCTATTGTCAAAGCTTTCTCTTTTTCTGGTGCTACCCCGGCAGCTTTCTCTTTTTCTGGTTCTACCCCAGCAGCTTGCTCTTTTTCTGGTTCTACCCCGGCAGCCGTCTCTTTTTCTTGTTCTACCCCGGCAGCTTTCTCTTTTTCTGGTTCTACGCCGGCAGCAAGATCTGATTCTGTTACTGTATCTTCAAGGTCTGGAGCAGGGACTGCCATCTGTATCTCAACAAACCTTCTGGCAAGCAGTTTACATGCCAGGTATCCTGCTCCTAAAACTTCCTTTGCTATTTCTTGTGTCACCAAGGAAGTTGGGTGTGGAATCTTGTTCAGTATGATCCCGGTGAAGTACATCTTTGTGTAGGGGTGTAAGAAGATAACGGCCCTCCAACCTAGAAATAAAGTATATCTTACATTTATATAACAGTTATTTTCATGTATAATATTAAAATACTCCCACCCCCACCCCCATTTTATCTATAGTCCTGCGGGGTACGTCTTTTCATATAACCACTACCACCCCCCCCCCCCCCCCCAAATATCATTGGTGGTACTGTAATGTTTGTTTTCAACTTGAATCACGCCTCCCCCCCCCCCCCCCCCCAAATACGTCTTCATGTATAATGTATAGGTGGAGTCATAAATGAAAAAGGTAAATATTTAAATATTTGTTGGTTATGTACAGGTGGAGTCATAAATGAAAAGGTGTACATTTGTTGGTTATTGGTAATAATTACATTAACCCACCCCCCCCCTCCTCCCACAAATTTCATACCTTCATTATTCAACATATTCTTGATGGCTCGGTTTTTCATTTTATCTTTACATACCCTTTAAAATAAGTGGCATTTAGAGGTCAATACCAAACATATATGGGTGGGGGAAGGGTTTTACTCTTAAGATAGGTTGACATGTGACACCTTTATAACCCCCCCCCCCCAAAAAAAAAAAGGGAGGGGCAATGGGCTGTTTATTTTACACTAGTCTCCCCCCCTCCCCTATTTAAGAAAGGTTGACGATATATATATGAAAAGAAAGGGTTGAAGATTTTGAATGGGCGTAGCAAGAGGGGATTGTGGTAAAGAAGAGGTAATTTTGTTTAAATTTTTAATTTAAATTTAACATTGAGGATGTACATAAATGTATCGCACATTGTCTTATCCCTTTAGATACATGGGTTGGATTTAAGCTAAAGTAAAGGAAATAATAAAATCAAAGGGGTCAGGAAATCGGTAAATCGGGGAGGGGGGGGGGAGGGGTTGTATAAAATGGGCGGAGAATGGCTATTGCAATTTATAAATGTAGCAATTCTTTTCTTTATTTTGTATCCTAACCTTGGTTCCTAAGGGATAATACAATGGTTAAAAAATTGATTTACATTCTCCAATCAAGATAAACAATATTAACCCTCATCAATTAAAAAATGAAAGAACGTATTTTCAATCACTAAATACTATTATAATTTACAGTCCAATGTCCCCCTCCCTCCCTGATTAATGGTTCGATATGGATAAACTTTAATTACTATCATGTACTTGGTGAACATTCCCTTCCACATTTTAATTACATTTTAAATCATGAAAACCGCTTATTACATGCATATTATGGCAGGAGATAAATAGTCGTCATTTTAGGTTGCTTTAACGGACATAATTTATTTGTTAGTTCGTTTACCTAGTAGAAGGGGATTGGACAGGTTAAAGGGGCTGGATAGGGGTGTCGTTATATTAGCCTGCTACAAGTTTCACTTCTTACAAATTTCTCATAATTGAAAAAACAACATGTCTTGAATCAAATTGTTATTTTGTCTTTTTGTGTAAGTAACAGTAAGTGAACGTGATTATATACAGAAGTGAATGCACACTCATCTATAATACAACATTTCAAATCAAGTCCAAAATTAAAGAACCCCAACACTAAGAAAATAGGCGAAAACCAGTCTTATTATTTTATAAAGGCAGAACTCAGTCAGTCTAATGGATACTCAGAGATTTAGCTTTTAAAGACCCTAAAAATAAACATGACTAAAATAAAATTCATAAAATATTTTAATATGTATGGATGTTGTCATTCTTGTCAGTAATATGTTAGTATGTATGGACTCAATTGGGATCATGTTACTTGTCGATGCAGCGCTTATCACATGTTACTTGTAGATGCAGCAAACTCATACATGTTACTTGTAGATGCAGCAATATCCCCCCTCCATTCCCTATAGAGATACTAATATAATTATAAATAGAAACAATTATAATTAATTCGTTAGCTAAACATTTATTAGTAATGGTTTAGAACATATGCAAAAATATTATTAAATAATTACACATGATATTGAATAGCAATCTGGTTGCACAAATTGTAAAATACATTATCATTATAGCGATCCCACCACATGTATTCATCCAAATAACGTTGTAAGAAGGTTCTGTGACAACCTCTCATTGCTTTGATATGAGTCTTCTTGGTATTCCAGTAGGACTCAATAGCCTGTGTGTTGGTTAAAGCTTATTTTCAATAAAGAAATATAACTAACATTGTCTGCCTATGTCCTTTTTTTTATCTCCCTTTAACATGTTACTTGTAAGTGCAGCAAAGTTAAACATGTTACTTGTAAGTGCAGCGCTGCATCGACAAGTAACATGATCCCTCAATTGTATATAAACTTTGACGTATAGGTATAATTTTGTCAAAAATAATACATTTATATTATGCTTAAATTACCATAAGTTTTGGTATCTTTAAAAAAATATAATAGTTAAGAAGACAATCGATTGCATCGTATTACAGACAGTTAAGACTGCATGAGTCATATTTTGGTATGTATGGATGTTGTCATTATTATTTTAAAACTTTTATTCAAGAGATAAGACAATGGACGATAAATTGATGTAAATATAATTATCGCATCGATTTCTTGTTATGAAGGTTTTGTGATTAATTTTGGAAATAGATTTCAATTTTCAATTCATATTAAAGTCATAAAAATTCCGTGAGCTCGTAAAATTCCCCCCTTCCCCCCACGTAACGAAAAATGACCAACTCCAGAAATTAAAAAATTTGTTTATTATTTTATTACCTTTAGTGACCAGAAATATGAGTATTTTCTTCCAATATTAATATGGAAAATATAATAAAATAATAAACCCTTTCTTTTTGAACACAATTATGAATTTAGGTGTTAATTAATAGTTCCTTTGTGAACAAAAAATTTAATATTTAAACCCATTAAATTTATTGATATTTGTGTTCAAATAGGGGCTGACCACCAATTTTTTCAATTTTATTAAAAATATTGCTACCTAGCCTATGCCTGCAGATGGATACCTCAGCAAAAAATATTATACATACCCAGTTTATTAGACAGTAAGTCAATATTATTATTTCTTTTTATAATAATAAAATACAGTTACACAGTCTGCTGAAATATCAAATTACTTTCGTTCGGTATCATACCATTATTTACATACATTATTTATTTATTTCAGTAACTACAAACGGGAAGTAGAGGGAAAACAGCCTTATTTGAAATGCCTATGTAAGTATTATTTACAATATTTGATAATTAATTCTAATTATAAATTTTGTAAATTTCATAACCACCACCCCCCACAAGACAAACCAATATTTTGCCATAGTTCATAGGAGGGGGGGGGGGAGTAGGATATTACTGATTTTTATATATTTTCCAAATTTTAATTCATTAATCTATATATATTTTTAAGGGTGTCCTAATTGGCGAACAGAAGACTTTAGTGCAGAAACTAAGGATGATACCAATCTTGTGAGGCGCTGCGTGGACCATTGGAGACTGAAACACCCAACCATCTCGAAGGCCTGCGTCAATGCTGTTAAGACCTACACAAGCGAGAGACAATATAGAAAATATTTTGACCAAAAGAAACGGAAGTATTATTACAAATTTTACATACAAAATAGTCACAAACTTGCCCAGGACCTATGAGAAGATACCCTATAGAAGAACCATATCGGTTCAGGCTTCAGCAGTTATCAAATATCAAGAACATTTTCGTTACACAAACAAACACACATCTTTAAGTAGATTAGAGAGTTCAACGGTTGGTGCCAAGGTATCGTTTATACTTTATAGAATTGAAATTGTATAAATTGAAATGCAAATTAAAAAGACTTTAACCATTGTAAAAAAAGCTATCGTTTTTTCAGGAAATGAGATAAAAGAACATACCATCGTAATAGAGGGTGTTACTGCGCTCGATTGTATCCACTCTTACGTGTACAAGCTGTCAAAAGGTCGGATATCCTTAAAACAAGTGAAGGATCCGTTCCTATTCTTTTGGGATCACGTCATTGCAAAGAAAGGTAAGTAATATAAAAAGACTTATTAAGACTTTTAAATTGTTGAAGTAACAAATATTTAATATAGTTAAAAAGTTAGTAATTTGATTTTTTTATTTTATTACAGTAAAGCTGCTAGAACAAGGAACACGTCAATTAGCACCAACTGATGAGCAGCTAAAGGCTTGGGTGTCAAACTGTTACAACAATTTTGTTGGGATCTTGAAATCTGAGATGAAAGATACAGGTAAAAGCTTAATCAGGAATTTATGTGTCAAGAATGGGGGGGAGGGGAGTTAGTTACCATTGATATTTGAATTTATATATATAAAATAAAACTTTATAATTTGTTTATTTTGTTATAGGTGTACACCTGACGATAGATTTTGGGTCAGTATTCGTAGATTTTCTTGCAGGTATTTCATAAATTCATTCATTTGATTTTTTAATATTAATATAATATTATATAATATAATATAACACAAACAACACGAACTTACACTTATCTTTTATTTTCAGTTTCAGCTACTTTTCTTGACAAGAACACCAACGAACCTAGAGAGGTGTTATTGACCTGTGAAGAGGTACAAAGTTACAAACTATTATTATCATTTCATTATTTCAAAATTCATATTTAAATTAATAATCATAAATCAAATTTTATAAATGTTTTTAGATGCCAGAGCCTGATTCCACTGGCAAGAGCATTGTTGCCGCTGTCAATAGAGTCATGGAGTTTTTTGGACTTAAGCACAAACAACTCTTATCATGCACCACTGACAGTGCATCTAATTGTTTAAAGGTTAGTTTAATAGTTTCTTTATCATTTTAAAAAACATTTAAAAACTAGTATTTCTAAATAACGGCCTCTCATTGGCTAATTTTTTTTTTGTTACGTCATATTTTTTGCACCAATACTCACAGCATCTTAAACTAATTTCCAAATTTCCAAATTTTTATTTATCCTAGTTTATGGAGCTACTCAACAAGGAGCATGGCTTGAGCAGACAAGAGCTAGAAAACCTGATTTCTGAAGGCATCCAGCTGACAGGAGGGAATGAGTCAGGAGACGAAGATAATGATGGAGCAGGGGAAGGAACTTCGAGTGCTGCTGCTGAGAAAGAGCCTGCTGCTGAGAAAGAGCCTGTATTGCCTTGGTATGACGTAACTTTTACAGCTGCCCAAGAAAGAGCTGCTGGTAAGAATGATACAAATAACACCTCATCTCATTGAAATTTAAACAACAAATTATTAATATATTAATCAGAAACAACATTTTTATTTCAATTTTTACTAACATGTGTTTTTTTTTGTCAGCAATCGAGGCAGCGAAAAAGTTACAAGAAGAAAGTGCCCGGTTGAACGGGTTTATGGTAGAACTTCCCTGTCTAAATCACCAGACTGAACTGGCCCTTGGTGATTCCTGCGAAAAGTGTGAGGTAATATAATAATTATTGGGAGTTTGTAGTTGTACTTTGTACTTTGCTTGCTTAATTTAAATTAATAGTAAGGGTTTTGTTGAAATATTTATTTTCATAAATTTAATAGTAAGGGTTTTGGAATATTTGTTTTCATTTGTTTTTGTATGTATCTAGGAGAACAGGGATTACAAAGCAGCAATGGATATACTTAACAAACTAGTGTCCAGGCTGAGAAACAACAAAAGAATTAGAAAGCTGTATAGAAAATACAAGCAAAGAATGTAAGTGTTGTTTATTTATTAGTGTTAATTATTAGTATTTATTTTGAATTTTCTGATTGGGGGGGGGGGGGTGTTCAACTTTTCAACGTAGTTAGATTTATCATTTAATTTTAATTATCTTTTTTTTCAGACTGATAAAACCAGTGGATACAAGGTGGAGCAGCAGAGTGAATATGGTCGTGAGATACTTCGAGTTGTTGAACAATAAGGACTTGTTACAAGAAGTAAAACAATCTCTGATAGCACAAGGAAGTAAGTTATCTGTTATAATAATATTTAAAGTTTTGTTTATTTGGTGACACAAAATTATAAAAATTATTCTCTGATGTGGTGACATAATATTTCAAGTATTTTTTATGTTTAAGTCAAAGATGGTGACACAAAATTATAAATAAAAGTTAAAATTATTTTATTATGTGATGACATAATATTTAAAGTATTTTTTTTGTTTCAGTCAAAGATGTAAAATGGCCATCCGCCATTCAGAATGGTTTGCTTGCAGACATCAGAATTGTCCTGGAGAGGGTGGACATACTAATCACCAAGAGCGCCCAAGGACTGGAGGCAACAATCCCCAGCATGTTCAGTAATTTGGAGACGGTCTTTGAACATCTGGATAACCTGCAGCAGTGTGACAACAGGTTTGTGTTTATGGTTTTACTATTTGCTAATAATAAATAAGATGCATTTTAGTTGAAAAAATGCGCCATACTAATAAAGATATCATTATCAAAAATAAAATTTTATTGAAGCAAAGTAGTAGTTAGAGGGGAGGGGATTAGCAATATACAAACAAAACCATCTAAAAACATATTTTATTTTATTTATTTGTATTTTATTTTTTATTTTTTTATGTATAGGTTTGCTGCCACAGTGTATGCCAATCTGAAGAAGAGGGTAGAGAAAATGCTGAATAGTGAAGGGTGGACAACTCTGTTGTTTCTGCACCCCTTCAGCAAGACTTACCTGGAAATGGTGCAGGTATAATTATATAATAATAATAAAATTGCAACAAAAACCTGGAAATGGTGCAGGTATAATAATAATAAAATTGCAACAAAAACTCGTCATAATAGAGAGATGGAAATTGAGATAAAGTTTTAGGCTTTCTTAAAATGTTGAAGTATGAGAAATTTACTTTTTTTCCTAAATGTAATTTATATCAAATATTAATTTCTTTATATTTACAGGAAGGCCTACTTCCCAGTCAGCTGGTTGATAAAGAATATGCAGAATGGATCCTTGAACGTGGCTACCAGTGTGCAGCAATAATCGGAGAAAGATTACTAAGGATCCAGTTGTCTAAATTGTCTGACTCTGGCGAGGATGAAGAGCAGAATGAAGGAGAGCCACCAGCAGATGATACCAGCATCGACGAGGAGGACGAGGATGATTCAGGAGAACAACAGGTCCAGGAGGAGACTGAGACTACAAGCAGTGATGATAATGTTATTGGATCACCTCTGTTCGTAGCTGTGTTCAAACAAAGAAAGCTGGCCTATGAACAAAAACAACAACAGGAACGAGCAAAGAAGAAAATTGATGAACTTGCAGTCATGAGATCGGAACTGTATCAAGGACTCAGAAAATGGCGCGTTCAAAATGCCGTAAAACTGACAGACTATTATCAAAAATGGACAAACGATAAAGGAGCACAGAAGAGAGGTTCCAGATCAGCGACACTGGAGCTAATCCATGGAACAGTTGCCAACATGCTTGAAGAAGACCAGTACCCAGCACAAATCAGGGAGCTCTTAGCGAACCTTATTCTTCTGCCTGTAAGCAATTCGAGGGTGGAAAGAATATTTTCCCACCTTAAATTGCTTTTCAGCGAAAGGAGGTATAACCTAAAGGGCCATCTGGTTAAGGAACTTATGTTCCTAGGCTTCAATAACCTGGTTCCCAAATCAAACCTCACGGATTTTTTAAGTTAAGCCATGATGAAGATTGTTTTGAGATCAATCATTTAGCAAAATATTGTATTTTTTGTATGAAAGAATAATAAAATGAAATAAACTTATTAATACAATTGAAAGTAACAGGATCATAATAATGTATTGTATTTGTATTTTCAATTTTGTTTGAACAATATGAAATAAACCTATTATTTATTACAGCTAATTTGTTATTTAACAATCTCCGCTAACCCACCCAACTCGAACTCTCATTGGTCTGTTTGTTTCGTGTCGTCCGACAGATTTTGCGCTCTCCTTGGTTAGGCTCGGAATTGGTAAAGTTAAAGCTAAGAAGATGTCTTTATTTATATTACTAGTAAGTAGTAAAGAGGAGGGAGGGGACTCGAGTATTATTATTATAAAGTCTTCTCCTGTATTTATTTAAATGTATGATTTATGGGGATTACCCACGGAATATGGGGGGGGGGGGGGTGGTGGTAAGTAACTGGTAACATGATATTACGGTCAGCCAAGGTGTTCGTACAGAAATGTTGTAAGAATTATTCTTTAGAAAATTCAAGCTATATTTTAAATTTGAGAACTTAAGTAACTGATATAGATATTATATTAATTATTATAAAAAAAAATTTTGTTTGGTATATTAGATAAATAAATAGCTATTTCTGATCATTGATACATCAAAGTCAAGCAATATTTTGAAAAATTAAGTATCACATATAGATATTATAAAAAAACCTTTGGTTGGTATATTAGCTACTTCTGAATCTGATGCATCATTGTAACCCTCCCCCCCCACGCCAGAATTCATTAACAATATATGTGCACCTGTTTCTCTACTTTGTGTGTGACTCACGTATAAGATATTTTAAGAAATATGATTGGGGGGGGGGGGGGGGGGGGGGTTACATAACATTTTTAAAAAATAATACATACGGACAAACTAATAGATATATATACAGACGAACTACAAGATAGATATACGGACAAACTAATAGATAGATATACAGACAAACTAATAGATAGATATACGGACAAACTAAAAGATAGATATACGGACAAACTAATAGATAGATATACGGACAAACTAATAGATAGATATACAGACAATCTAATAGATAGATATACAGACAATCTAATAGATAGATATACGGACAAACTAATAGATAGATATACGGACAAACTAATAGATAGATATACGGACAAACTAATAGATAGATATATGGACAAACTAATGGATAGATAATTAGATTAAGGTTTAATAAAACATTAATTCACAAAAAATATGTAAGAAAATGTCTTCTTAATGGTAAAAATCCTATTTCTTTATTTGAACTGACAAACACAACAGAACATAAAGTAACTGGAAAAGTCAAAAGATAAATTAGCAATAACAACTTTGGAGACTTTTTTTCTTTAATTGTGATTGGTTGGTTTATTAAGCATGAAATGCTGCCAAAATGGAAATAAAAAAACAAGCGAAATTAGCAATAAGAACTAAGATTAACTATCTTGATAATCTGGCTATGAGATTGCGTGATGCTATAAAAAAAAACTATTCACCAAACCTCTATTATTCAAGTCATAAAATTCTAGTGAGGTCGTAAAACTTATTCGTATGTTAATATTTTCCGGAATTTTTATGATTTTCTGACAATGTTTGACCGTAAAGATATGTGAACATATGTAGTATTTTACAAATACATCCCAAATCTAGCATAAGTTGACCCCTTCTCTCCGTATGAAAATGTTAGCAGAGGTGTGAAGTCTCAATTTCCGGTCGTTTGAATATATCGGGGAATTTGTATATTTTTAGGGTTATTTTAGTATTTTGAAAATATTGAAAACAGTAACATTTCTCTACGAAATCACCCATCGTTTACGATTTTGAGTATGTTTTGAAAAATACTATAAACTAAAACTATCATTGGTTTCGGGTTTTATCGCATTTTCACATTATCTTTTATCCTATTTGTAGCCCTTGCGGGGGGCTCTAACACTGCGGGGCAATCATTACCACTTACCTAACCTAAAATAACTTATCAAATGCTACTGTGAAAATACGGCAAACTCGCTACTTTCTTTTCATTTTTTTTAAAAATGTTTCCAGAAGAAAGTAGTTCTTCAGTTCAGATTGTTGTACCTTTTTTTGAAAGCAATAATTGGTATTTCCACATTCAATGTAAAGATATCTTCTTTTAAATTTTAATAGCATTTAGGAGTACTTTTATTATTAAATGATCCTATAGGTAAATGAGGTTTATGATCTCTTAACTAATATAAATCCTCTATTTTTAGGTCCTTTTTCACATAACAATTTTAAACGGCTGTAATTTTAAAGCTAGAAGACCAATTTTTTCAGAAAAGTTTTTTTGTGTGTAAATTTTATGTTAGGAATCTCAAAACATAAATTTCAGCAGCGGAAGCTGTACTTAGCAGCTGCCAGCCGGGGCTCAGCAGGAAAATGATGGTGGATATTTATGAAATTTTAATACCTCATGTGGACATATTGGAAAAGCTTAAGTTTAAAATTTAAAGTAAAAAATTTCAGTCAAAGGATCCTTTTAAACCTTTCTTGAAACCTGGAGGATCAGGACGTGCAGGATCAAACCTAGAACCTTACATTGTTGCCTATATACATATATATGATATTTTAGTATTTTGGTAACATAAAATGCTTTCTTAAACTCAAATATTTTTACTCTTTACCTGAATGATTCTGCCAGGTTTGCTGGCATCCTGTGCCCGCTAGGAATGAGATATTCATAAAATTCTTACTCTCACTTAAGTGTCATACCCAAACCCATTATTTAAGTCACTAGGTGCCTATTAGATCAAGGGGGGGTTCAGGAACCAAAATTATGAACCTTGCAGATTTTTTGGACTTAAGCTTTTATGAGTAAATTAACATTTAGTTAGATGTCACCCCATTTTCACTCCCCATAGCCCCGCGAGGGTTAAAAAAAGCCTTTAAATGAACTTAACCTTAACTATCTCATAAACCATTTGATCATGAGTGCAGATTTTTTTGGACTTAAGCTATCAGCAAGAAGCAACTCAAGCAACCTCAGTTTTCTCTAAAACCACTTAATAAACCGCCAGATATTTTGGACTTAAGCTTTTATTAGTGCAGACCAACTTTTAGTTTAAAAGTCATTCTCCCCCCTAGCCCTCCGGGGCTTATAAAACCCAAAATGAACCTGACCTTAATTATACCTAAACCATTTAATCATAAAAGCATATTTTTTATTTCAATTTAAGTTATCAGAGGCATGAGTTATAATTTTAGCAAGAAGCAACACCTTAGCTCCAATCCCCCTAGCACTCTGGGACTTTATGAAACCCTAAAAATTGACCAAACTTTAGTTTTCTCTTGGATCACATTTGAACCGTGCAGATATTTTTAACTTAAACAATGTGTATAAAATAACTTTTAAGTTTAGAAGTAATTCCACCTAACCCCCCCACCTCCCGCCTTTTAGGGCTTTATAAAACCCTAAAAATGACCTGGAATCCCTTAATTTACCAACTTTATCAACAAACTTTTAGTCTAGAAGTCAATTTGATGCCCCCTCCCGCCTAGCCCTCCGTGGCTCAAAAAGACCTTAAGATTAACCTAACCCTAGTTAGGTATCTCTTTAACCATTCGATCATCAGAGCAGTTTTTTTTGGACTAAAGCTGTCAGAGGCAAGAATCAACACCTGAAGACGCCCCCTCCCCTTTCTCTCCTGCCTGCATTTTAAGTCATTAAGTTGATTTAAAATGCTCATTATTGTGTTTAAAATGCATGCTATTTTATACTATTTTGTTTTAAATGCATGCTATTTCATACTATTTTATGGAATTTGTAGATACTATTGCATACTATTTTATACTATTTTGAAAAAAAGTCTGTGGCCACCCTGTAAATGCTCTGCTCTTAGAATATGCTTCTATATATTTACCACTAAAAGGGACTCATCAACTTTGCCTATTCCTCCTATCAAACTTAATACTATCATGTAAAAAAAAAAATACTTTTATAATGGCTTTTTTTTATTTCATAATGGGCTATATCTGTCTATTCTATGATTTGGGGGTCCCTTCAAATAGGTGAAGGCAGTTCAATATTTAAAGTACAAAATGTGAAAAGGCACAACTTAAGCATCATAGACTAGACAAATAGGGCCCAGTATGAGAAATAAAATAGCCATTATTTTTTAAAGTTCTTTATTGATATTACAATTACCAAAGAAGACCATCAGAGCTCCTTTAAATCCACAAGCAATCAACTGGGCTATGAGGTGAAA
Organism: Acartia tonsa; assembly: GCF_053477335.1. NCBI lineage: Eukaryota > Metazoa > Arthropoda > Copepoda > Calanoida > Acartiidae > Acartia > Acartia tonsa. The sequence continues at coordinate 11,739,083 of NC_137274.1, forward strand.
GGGCTTAAATAAATGTTTCCATTTTCCCATCCTAAGTTGGTAGTTTAATATTCAAATAATTCATTCATATGCAAATAAAATGCTGCAGTATAGAGAAACAGCAGGAGGTACCCTAAAATCAGAAGAAACAAAGCATGTAAATGAAGTGCATTTTTAAATCTTCATGCTATCTATTACTTTTTGAGGCAAAAATGCCTTCTGGTTAGAACCCATTTAATCATATTTGTCTAGTCTATGTTGCTTTGTGGGTGCCTTTGAATAAGGGAAGGCTAGAAACATTTTGCAAATTTATCTAATCCTTTTATTTTAAACATCTATACATATATAAATAATCTTTGATGAGGGGAAAATTTTTCATTTATACTGCCCTTTTTGTGTACACTAATAATTTTTGAGCCTGACCACATACCAAATAGTATTTATATTTCCAATTCCCCTTTAAATGATGATTAAATGGAACCTTACAAGAAGGCATTTTTGCCTCTAAAAGCAATAGAGGCAAAACCTTTTAAAACCTTGTTTGCAACTTTTTCAGTTGTCAATAAGCAAAATCAATAACATTAGTATATAAAGCAGAAATGTATCTATTATTTTACAAGTATAAATCTTATTAACTTCATCTGTGTTAAGAGAAAGTTAATCTAAAAGTTTGTTTCACACTCAATTGTGTAAAAGCATTTTTGGAGTACTGTAGCAAATTTAAAAATAGAAGTTTTCAGGCACTTTTTATATCAAATATAGCAAAATTTTTGTCAAAATTCTAAATAACTAAGTAATTCCAAATATATATCAAATTTTTATAACTTGCTTCGCGATCACTTTAAGAGGTCGTTTTTGGTTAACTAAAATAGCTTAAGGTGCTTAGACAATGTGTTTCTATCCAGTTTCAAAGTATAAAAAATAATGAGCAGACTCTTAAGATATTATGAACAATGTGATGTAACAGGATCTGTGTGTGTACCAAAGGATTTTGCTTAACTGATATAAATTCCAATACTGGTTAACTTCTCATAGGTAATTTATTAGTTTATAACTATTTTGAGGGAGGGTACAACAACAATGAGAAATCAGCCCTAGAAAATAAATCAACCCAGCCCCCCCCCCCCCCAAAAAAAACTTTTCTTTAATTTTCCTTTTTGAAACTGCAATTGTTAGGAGGTCAACTCCCCCCCCCCCTAATATATAAAAAAAATCATTGAAAGTTTTATTATTTGTATGTAAATATTATTATTGTTTTTTAATTTCTAAGCTTTCACGGATATTTCTAATATCAACTAAATCTCAAAGCAGCTAAATTGACCTACCCCACTTGTTTTTTCCATGTATAATATTTGGGTATTTAGAGAGGGCATTATTCACTTCATCCAGATTTCCTTCTCCACAGTTGTTGAGAAACTTCTCCACATCTTTTTTAGAAAACATATTCCTATAAGAAAAAAAAATCATATATTTTGTATAGTGTTTTGACATAATTACAGAATACTGTAGGTATACTAGTGATACTGTAATATACTGTGATGTTCTAGACTTCATGAACATCATTATCAATGTAATTTCTTAATGTAAAAAAAGTTGTATTGATTTCCCCCTCCCCCTAACACAAGTGCCCCTAGAGGCCTTAAGGAACATAACTGCTAGTGCAATAATATAACAATAACTTACATTTCTGATGAAAAAGTTGACGAAGATGCTGATGAAGAAGAAGACAACGAAGAAGACAAGGAGGATGAAGACATATTCCTAGAATAAATTAATTAATTACATCCTGGTGGATTGTCCTCAATGTTCAGTGGTCCTTAATGTTTCTCAGACAAATCTTTAAAATTAGGATTTTTAGTGCCTATTTTATATTTATTTAGTTTAGAAAAAAGTAAGAGCCCTCCTCAGCTTATAAAAAGAAGGGAAGTGGGGTATCCAGAAATAATTTTAAGAAAGATCAGTCACCAGGTTATCTGTTGCATCATGAATTATAGTTTTATTACAGTAAAAAGTATTATTCCCTTACATTTATAATTATATTTAATAATCTTTGGTGCTACTTAGGGTTTTAATTATGATAACAGCTCCCTACTATTGATTTAAGCATACAAATTTTATTTCCAAATAGATTTATTTAAGTGGATTAATTAGAGGATATTTTATACTGTTTTTAAAATAGAATTGAATATATGTTTCAAAAGAGAAAAAAAAATCTGTGCATTTTAAATGTTCAGTTCTTTCTTTAAATTGTATCTCTTTAACCCTTACAGATTGGGGGGGAGGGGTTCTAGTTTTTTTTAATCTCATTTTTTTTGTAGGTAAGATGGAGAGCTGTGACTTCATGACTTTCTAGGTTTAGTAATTATACGCTAGCAAGAGTTGATTTTATTAGGAAATCTGGTCTGTGTCGGTCGTGGAGTCCGGTCAGTCAGTTGGGTAGCACAAAAATTTGAAAAAATTCTAAATAAATCTTAATTTCAACATTATGACTTTTGTGTATAAGGTAGAAACCTAAAATTTTTTTGTGAATACTTAGATATTAATGACCTTCTGAGAAAAGTGGTGTTATGACCGTTTTACTGCTCCCTGACCAACTTTATGACCGATTTTTTTTCCGGCTTTTACTATAGACATATATCATGAGCTGTTTTAAAATTTAGCGGCTGGTTGCTATAAAGCGGGTAAGGAGCGGTCTGACCGCTATGACTAGAAAAAGTAATTTTATCTAAAAATACAAATGAACCAACAGAAAATTTTTTTACGTCTTTATCTGTTACAGTAGCCAAGATAGTGGAGAGGGCTCTTAGAGCCCCCCCCCCCCTTGATCTGATAAGGTGGGAATTGGGGCCCGATCTTTAAGGGTTAAGGTTATATCTAAAAAAAATTTTATGTTTTTAAATGCATTATTATGAACAAAGCATTTTTTGTATAATTGGGTCATTGATATATTGCAATTTATCCACAATTGTTATAGGCACTAGAAAGAGTTTATAAAATATGTATTAGGAGAAGTAGCAGTTTAGCTGGTCAATCATGATTTATTAGTTTTATTACAGAATAATGGATTATTAATAATTAATTTAATAATCTTTGGTACTATTTGATGTCTTAATAACATTTCCCTACTTTTAAATTTTATTAAAAAATAAAATTATTCAAATAATATAAAACAATAACTCAGGGATCTAAAGGGACAAATCCCCAATGATGATATACAACAATGACCTTTCTTCAGATTACAATTAGTGGTTGAAACATTTGGAAACTCAACTTCATAAGCAAAACAATCAAATTGAATATAAAACGTAAAAGATTTTAAGCCAACAAATAAGAAAACATTATTATAAAAATTTGTGGACTAGTGTAATAAACAGCCAATGTCCCCTCCCTCCATGCTACTTTTGATAATTAGACTTAATTCCAATAAATTTTTTTCTATTAAAATTAATTTGCATTATATCAGATCTGTGTGTCTGTACCTATCTATCTTGTTTATGTTATTTGCTGAACTGATTTGATTCTTTGATGGGATATCATCCACCTCTGCATCAGAAGAAGACACAGTCCTAGAATAAATTAATTATTTACATACAGATATATTGCCATTTATAATTAGGCATACACGGTCTAGGAATTTTCAAATGTTCCATAGACAAACTTTTAAAATTAAGAATTTTGAAAGCTCAGTTTAGTAAGAGCCCACCTGCATATAAAAAACTTTCACTTAATTTGTATGAGTATTATACACCTCTGGATAATTTAAAATTTATCATTGTTAACCCTTATCAGTTGGGCCCCTTGCCGCACCTTAATCGGTTGGGGGGGGGGGGGCATTCAACACCCCCCAATATTATCTCAGTTCCTATAACAGCTAGAGGGCTAAATTTTTTGTGTCATACCCATATTGAAAAAGTCATGCAGTTTGGGCTCTTTATCTTTCACACACAGAAAATGAGATTGATTACATCAAGGTGGATTGTCAAATATATATATACTAGCGGCTGTGCCCCTAGAGGCCTCTAGTGACATTTAGATGTTTTTTTTTTATTGTAAATATCTAATTTGAGAAATGTTTTGTCTATGGTCAATCAGCTGTTAAATTCATGTCTCTACGCAGTGCCACTACGCTACGTAGAGACATTAATATGCTAGCGACACTATGTGACAGGAATAATTCAATTTTTTTTGATTTTATTGTAATTTCTTTTGGGGCCTCTCATCATCATCGCCATTTATCTCTTCTTTCCAGAGCGTAGGCCACGCACAATGGTTCTCCATTTATCTTTGAATTGGGCCTCATTAGAGGCTCCACTGAAAGATGAAAAATTCTCTTCTCTCAGTTCCTCAAGGAATTCCCTCCTCCAGGTTGTTTTTGGTCTACCTGGTTTCCTTTTTCCTGTGAAGGGGTCCCAAGTCAAGGCTTGATTGGTTAAATCATCATGCCCTTTCCTTAGAGTGTGCCCCAACCATCTCCATTTTCTCTGTTTTATTGTCAGTTTGATGTCTGACATATCACTGCGCTCTAAAAGCTCAGCATTTGTGATCTTGTTTGGCCAAAAGATCTTGTGGATTCTCCTAAGACATTTGTTGACATATGTCTGTAGCTTGGAGACCACTGCTGTGTTTAGGAACCAAGTTTCGGCCCCATACAGCAAAACAGACAGAACATTTGACTTGAAAAGTCTTAACTTGGTCTTTATGGAGATGTTGTTGGAATTCCAAATTTTGTTCAAGCTGGCAAAGGCTGTTCTAGATTTGTTAATTCTAGTGCCAAAGTGCCTCCAGCTTCATCAATTTTACTTCCAAGATACTCAAAGCAGTTAACATCCTCAAGAATTTGGTTTCCAATAGTTATTGGTTCTTGGAAGTTTGCATTTTATCTGAGTATTTTAGTTTTTGGAACATTTATTTCAAGTCCAACTTTCTTGGAAGTTTCAGCTATCATGTTAGTCCTTCTTTGAATTTGACTTCTATTGCATGTTAACAAAGCAATATCATCAGCAAAGTCCAGATCTCCCAAATATTTGGGATTGCCAAATAACTGCCAGCGAATGCCATCATTGCTTTCACAGTTCTTCATGATCCAGTCAATAGCAAGGAGGAAAAGGAAGTGAGAGAGAAGGCATCCTTGTCTGACACTGTTACAATCTCAAACAAGGTTGATAGTTTACCTTTATACATAACATTTCCACCTCCTTTATGATAGATAGCTTTAATGATATTGATTATCTTTTCTGGAATGCCATAGTGTCGGCAGATCTTCCAGAGAGATTTCCTGTCTAAAGAATCAAATGCTTTTTTTGTAGCCAATAAAGTTTACAAAAAGCTCAGAGTTCCATTCCTTGGATTGCTCTATGATGATTCTTAGAGAGGTTATCTGATCAATAGTGGAACGGTTCGGTCTAAATCCAGCCTGATTAGGTCTTAGCTTTTCATTAACCTTCTTCTTTATTCTATTAAGAAGAATCTTACTAAGTATACAGCCAGTTACTGAAAGAAGCATTATCCCTCTGTAGTTTCCACATTGGGTCAAGTCTCCTTTTTTGGCCAGTATTGAGATATGTCCATTTTTCCAGTCCTCTGGGCATAACTCATCATTCCATATCTTAGTGATCAAAGGTAGGAATGCCTCAGCAGATGTGTCTAGGTCTGCTTTCATGACCTCAGCTGGGATGTTATCAGGTCCAGCGGCCTTGTTATTTTTCAAACTTTTAATGGCCTCTTTGATTTCCAATAGATTTGGCGCTCGACAGTCAATGTCAAGTGCATCTGAGGGTGGAATCTCAGTTTCTTCCTCTGGAACTGGAAGATTCAGCAGTTCAGTGAAATGCTCTGTCCATCTATTTAGAATATCCTCATCAGTTTTAAGGAGTGAACCATCCTTGTTCCTGATGTGTGATCCTGATTTGTGTACTTTACCTGCAATGCTCTTAGTAATCTCATAGACATCTTTCATTCTATTTTGATTAGCAGCATTTTCTGCTTGCAAGGCAAGGTTTTCCAAGTGTTCTTTTTTGTCAATTCTGACACTTTTTTGGATTTCCCTGCTGAGCCTCTTATACAGGTCTTTATCTTCTGGAGAGTTTCTAGAGAGTGTCTTTTGTCTCACCTCTCTTCTTTGATCCATGAGATCAATGGATCTTTGAGTGATCCACGGCTTTTGGTTAGCCTTTTTGAAACCTAATTTTTCTTGGCTAGTATCATTATAAACTTTTTTGATACCTTGCCAAATATCTTCAACTCCATCTTCCTCTTGAAGAGTCAGCAACTCAAATCTATTCTTTAGAGTGAGCTTAAACTCTTGTAACTTTTCAGAGTTTTGAAGGGTTGTTAAATTATATTTCTTCCTGGGGTTAGGCTTTGTTTGGGGCCTCTAGTGGCATTTAAATGTTTTTTTTTATTTTAAATATCCAATTTGAGAAACAATTTGTCTATGGTCAATCGACTATTAAATTCATGTCTCTACGCAGCGCCACTACGCTACGTAGAGACATTCATATGCTAGCGACACTATGCGGCAGGAATATTTAAATTTTTTTCGATTTTATTGTAATTTCTCTTGGGAGGGTGGTGGTACCCTCCCCCAAAATAGTTATAAACCTTCCCAGGACCTAGGAGAATCTATCCTGTTAAGGAGAACTCAATCAGTTCAGCAGTTAGCAAAGTCCTTTGGTACAGACACACAAACAAACATTTAGTATAAGGATATATATATATACATTTATATGGTCAAATGATCCACAAACAAACTTCTCAATATTAAGAATTTTGGATGCTTATTTTAGGTTAAGTTTGATTAAGAAAAGGCCAGACCCTGCACATTAATATTAGGAAGAGTGAGGAGGGGGGGGGGGGGACTTGTTCAAAAAATATGTTTTAGGGGAAAGTCCATGATCTACTTGTTGTATGCATTATTGCCACACTTTAATGATCAGATTTAATAAACCTGGGAACTTAATTATAATAATACTGGCTGTTTCAAAAAAACTTTAAAAAAACTAATTATTCGTCAAAAATAAATTAATTAGATAAAATACTTTATTTATTTGGAAAACTTATTCTGGGACATTTATGTTTCAGATATTTTAAAAATGATTATTTCAACAAATTATGCCCTAAAAAGCGGTTTTTCAATATTAAAATTGTGCTGCTTGTGTTAGTAGTAGAAAAATGTTATTCATACTGATAGAATTGTAAAAAACTCTAGTTAAAGCATTTTACCTCTAGCTCCTATACTATTCGTAGCACAGGAATAGAGCTTATGACAATTCTAACAGTTTGCAAAACATTTTTCTACTATTAAAACAAGCCATGCAATATTAATTTTAAATCTTCAAAATAAGGCTTTTGGAAATACCTGTTTTTAAGCATAATTTGTTGAGAATCATTTTTGAATATTTCAAACATAAATGTCCTAGAACAGGTTTTAAAATTCAATAAAACAAAATTTATTTTTTATGTATATTCAAGTTTTTATTCTCTTGAAATACCCTGTAGCACTCCAATTCTATTGAGCATATTTTTATGGTACAGTTGATACAGGTTTATTTCCAGATTAATTTATTTAAGTAAGAGGATAATTTAGACTGTTTAAAAAAATTGTATGTTTTTAAAGAATAAAAAAAATTGTCTGTACACTTAAGAAGCATTTTTTTGTATAATTGGGTCATTGCTAATTTATGAATGCTAGAAACTAAATTGAGTTTATTTCATTGATATAAAAATAACTTACTCCTCAGATAAATCATCCCTTTCTTCACCAGAAGAAGGCATATTCCTAGAATAAATTAATTGATTATATCAAGGTGAATTAACAGGCATAAATATATATATATATATATGATTTAACATAGAATGAATAACAAAAAGTTATAGGTAATACACTGTGTTTCGTAATGATACTCTTTAGTTACAATAACATTTTGATACTGACAATAAAATCAAAATTCAAAAGTTTCATCGATTTTTACAAAAAACATTAGAGGATTTTTCATAACATAATTTAAATTACAAATATTTTTTATATTTTATATCCTTATACTAAAGTAACAGGGTAGCTTCTCATAGGTCCCGGGAAGATTTTTAACTATTTTCTTTGGGGTTGGGACACCCCCAACCCCCCCTAAAAAATGAAAAATAACCCTCCCCCCAAAAAAATTTATTTTTTTTACTTAAATTAAAAATGAGCACTCACACCCACCCCCCAATAATTAAAAAAAAATTTAAAATAAGAAATTTTGTTATCAAATTCAACTCCCCCCTACTCAAGTGCCCCTAGAGGCCTCTAGGGGCGTAGCTGCTAGTATATATATATATATATCAGTGTTCTGGGGAATTTTCAAATCATCCACAAACAAACTCTATAAAATTCTGAAATTTTAAAAGTTAGGTTAAGTAAAGGTCCCCCTGCATATAAAAAATTAGGAAAATTGGGGTTGTTCCAAAAATATGGCAGTTCTTTAAAATATGATGTCATTTGGGATTTTTTAACTAAAAGTTTTAAAATTTATCCTTTTGTTATTGGCTCTATAAAGAGCTTAAAAAATATAAATAGAACTAAATAAAACAAAGGACACATCTACTTTTTTGATTTATAGTACAATCATCCAAAATGAATAGCTAAGCCTCTAATCTGAAAATTCGGATTCGTCTATTTATTTGGTTTATACTGTATGTATTTGTGAAATCACCAGTTTTTCTGTTCCATCATGATTTACTAGTTTTATTACACTATAAAGCATAAAAAATATACCGATTTAACTGCTGAAAGACTGCTATGATTTTATGCTTTCAAATACAATTTAAACTGATTTTTAAAGACATTTTGACCATAAAAAGGGGTTCTTTTATTGTAAAAATGTTATCATTTACTGGCATCTTAAGTTTCTGACAAAGATAATCTTTTAATTTTGCTTCCAGACGACGTAATTTAATATTGAAATTTCCATCATGAGCATTAAAAATCTTTCAAAATTTTCATTGTACTAAAATAATCATTTTGAAATGTCTGTAACTTTTTTGTTCTTCAAGCTGGAGCCTTCAAATTTTAGGTATCGGGTCTACCCGTGGCCGGCTTTCAGCAGTTAAAGTGGGGTATCTATTGCAGGGTTCCTTTCATATAGTTCTTAATTTCCAATCAGATTTGTTTAAGTGGATTAATTAGAAGAAAAATGTGCGCTTCAAAAGAAAAAAAAATTGGTAGTACACTCTGTCATTTCTTTACTAGTATAGCATTGTATTAAAGTGCATCTCTTTAAGGTTATATCTAAAAAAAGTTGTAGTGAGACTGAGCAAAGCATTTTTTTGTATAATTCGGTCATTGATAATTTAAAAATGCTTAGATACAATAGTGATTTTATTTTATTGATATAGAAATAACTTACTCTTCTGATAAATCATCCCTTTCTTCACCAGAAGAAGACATATTCCTAGAATAAATTATTTGATTATATCAAGTTGGATTGCCATCGAATAACATAAATTTGAATATATATGTTAACAGTACAAAACTATTGCCATGCATGCTTCCAAAAGTTTGTTGTAATTTTTCCAATCAGTTCCCTCAAAAAAGATACATCACCCCGAGTAAATATTAGTATGGGAGAAAACTGGGATCAAACTTTTAAGCAATAAAGATTCTACTTAAGATTAAGGAATGAAGCATTCCCTTTATTCTTTTTATGATATTTAAATAGTTTCCCTATAAGGGCTCATATCTGAGTATTTTAGAATATTAAATATTATATTTTTTTGTTAAATTATTTTAGGAATTATTGTTAGTGGATCATAGAACAACAAAACTATGAATTATTATTTATTACCTTTTTATGGTCAACTCCAGTGAATTGTCTGCATATGATATCATTTTTACATTATCAGTCTTGGTTGCTTTGTCCACAGAATTTCCATTAATGCTTGTTATAACATCATTTTTCTAAATTAAATAAACTGGTAAAAATAGTGATTTAGAAAAATATTCTTTATGGCAACAATATGATAATAGTTATTAATTGCAAACTATTAATGATAGCTTTCTGTGAATATCAAAATTAAAAAATATAGAAATAATTCCAGTTTGTTAGCCCCAATGGTACAAAGTGCTAACAATATTGGCACTCCTTTTATGATTTTTGTTTTATTATTATTAGAAAATTGTCAATTAATAATCAATTTTAAAGACAAAATGAAAAATTTACTTTTCTAATTTAAAAAAATTGGAAAGATTTTAGGGTTTAGACAACAGATCTGTAGTATAGATGTATCTGCTATTTGGCTTTGCAACATTATTGGTTGATTTTCAATTACCCAAAGGATACTGAAATGAGGAGATACAGTTGTTCAACCCTTTTCCCTTCTAGTGTTTTACTCTAATGTTTAGACTAACATTGAAAATAATTTCTTGTTTTTATAATAAAATGACTTACTTTACAACCTGCAACTTCTGCTGGACTTTTTGGGTCTACTTGCAATACCCATAGTGTGGAGGACTAAAAACATATTATTTTATACTTGTTTAAAATATAAACAAAATATTTCTATGTATTTAATTAAATCTAACATATAGACACATATGATAATAAATGATAGTTTTTTCTCAAAGCTTAATATTTCTCTCAATAAAATCACTTGCAACCTCTTTCCCATTTATTAAACATTTGAATAAGGGGGAACAATATTTGAGGAAGAAAGAACAGAGGGTTTTTAATGCACAGTCCTTTTAGGGCTTCCCTATTTAAAGCTTGAAAAATAGGTTGAATGACCAGGCAGTTTTTAGAGAAACCATTATATCTTTCACTAGTGGCTACATTCCTAAAGGACTCTAGGGGCACTTGAGGAGGGGGACTTGAATTCAATAACCTAATTTTTTATTTCAGATTTAAAAAAAAAGATGAAAAAAATTTGGATGGTGATTTTTTTTAGGGGGGGGGGGATAATTAATTTATTCTATGGGCGATTTCTCATGGAGGAAGGTGGTACCCACATTATAAACCTTGACATGACCTATGAGAATCTACCCTGTACAGGAGAACCATATATTCTTCAGTGAAACAGTGTAAAGTGCAGCCAAAAAATGACGTCATACAATAAAAGTGAACAATTACAATTTATACTCACTTATTATTGGTACTTTGTATTTTATGACGTCATTTTTAAAAATGCTCTTTATGCTGTTTCTTCTTTGGTACATACAAAGAAACAGACACACATCCTGTTACATTCATATTGATTAATCTATTACCTTGTCAAATCCCAATGTAAATCCCCACTTTTGACCAGAGTCCCTTTTCAGGGTTAAGGATATCTCCTCCTCCTTTGGCTTCATTTCTATATAGTAATTGTGAAAAGTTAGGAATAGTTTTATCTTGCATCATATTAGAAACAGCTTCCGCATATGTAAAATGTACAATCATAAGATTAAAACTATTTTTTAGCCACGGGATGCCAAAGGCATGGGCTATTTAACTGGTTTTAATCTCATGATTGTACATTTTTATATTTGTAGAAAACTAGATGTAAAATGATGCTAGACATAATTTTTCCATTTGTCTAAGAACTGGTTATATAACACCGGATATTAATAGGTTTGAAATTTATATGGGAAATTCTGTTTCCTTACTATTTATAGCTGCTCATGGCTTTATTCTCAGCATTAGGGAGTCACTCATGAATGGGATTAGGTACTGCACACACATATAACTTTTGAATGTTTTTTTTATAATTTTTTTGTAAACTCTAAAACAAAAATTTATGGCAAATGAGATATATCATGATATTGAGATTTATCATGGATCTTCACATTTTGTAAGCTATTAATGTGTTTTTGTAATCAATAAAATTATGAACCCTTTCTTTTTCCAATAATGTATTTATGTAATAGAAAAATGTAATTTCTTCCAAAAACAAAATAAAACATTCTCGAAAAACAAATTTTAAAGATTGTAACAGTTATAGAGATTTTGGATAGCAAAGATATTTTTATTCCTATTATTAATATTTAAAATAAACTAGAAAAGACAAAACTGTGAATTAGAAAATCCATACCTCACAAAGTTGGAGCTGAAGCAAACTTATTCTTACTTCTTATCTCTCTATTTTCAATTAACAGTCTACATAAAATTAAACAATTAGATATATTAAAAATAATATAACTATGAATAAAAATCTAAAAGATGAAACAGATATGTTGAGGTAAGGCTGCACAAAAATGGATAAAATTGAAAAAAATATTTAAATGTGGTCAGCCCAATCTTTGGTTATAATGCTCTGTATTAGATTTGAACCTGGAAAAAGGGAATGTAATTCTGACAAACAATTCTAAAGTAAAATTCCCCACAACCCTTTCCCCATTTCCTCCCCTTCTTATCCACCCCTCTTCAGTTACATAAAAAAAAACAAGATATACCCCCACCTTACTTCCAAAGGTTTTGTGATTTTTGCAGAATTGATTGTTAGAGTAGCTAGGCCTGGATTATAATAATCATTAATTTAGCTGAATTGTCCCAGGTATTTTTGAATTCTATATTTTACACTCACACATAAAGATAAGAAAGAATACACTAGGTAAAGGCTAAGGCCATTATATCATACTAGCGGCTGCGCCCCTAGAAGCCTCTAGGGGACATTGAGGAGGGGGGAGTTGAATCCAATATCCTATTTTTTTAATTAGAATTTGTTTTTAAAGTATAAAAAAATGGGGAAAGGGAGGGGGGAGAGCAACCCCTCCCCCCAAAAAAAACCTTAGTTTTATTTAAGTTTTTTACCCTCCCCCAAAATAGTTATAAGCCTTCCTGTGACCTATGAGAAGCTACCCTGATAAGGAGAATTTTATCATTTCAGCAGTTAGTGAGATCCCTTGTTACAGACAAACAGACACACAGACAGACAAGCACACATCCTGTTACTTTATTATAAGGATATGTATATGTATATTGAATATGTATAAATGCTAATGACTTACATAGCACACAGCTATCTTTACTAGTCCAGAGATAAGACCACAACTAAATCATATTCAATTCAACTAAATTCTCTTATCTCTTCATAATTTAATTTTCATCTTGTTAAACTTAATTTCAATTTTTAAGCTTATATCATAACAGGAGATAAGAACATTACTTGAGCATTTTTGGATTTAACAAAACTTTTCTTTAACTATATTTTTTGTAATAATTAATGATAGCATTTTTGTTAAATTTTGGCTAACATTTATACTTTATAGTTCCTTTTAAAAGCATTTGGACATTAAGACTATATTTTAATCACTTTTTAGTGGTATATAGCTTACTACCATGCTAGGAGATAAGAACATTATTTTGAATTCATGAATTGTTCATTGTTTTCAAGTTCTTATCTTTGTATTATAGACCTCAGGTGTGAGGACTTTTTTTCTTAAAGTGATTAACTCTAATTTTGCAATTTTCATATTTAACATTATTTAACTAACAAACAGGAGATAAGAACATTACTCTAGCATATACTCTATAGTATAATTATAGTGTATGATTAACTCTAATGTTGTTATTTTAACTAATATTATAAACAGGAGATAAGAACATTACTTTAGCATTTCAAATTCACCAAATAATTCTTATCTATTCTGTATTAAATTATACATAATACATTTTAATGCAAAGCTTCTCTATAATTTATTCTGTAAAGTCAATTGAACTTTTAAAAAGTTATTAACAGTATTGATGGACATCATTTAAAATCTAACAAAATTATTTAATTGTTTCTCCTTTAAATTTTGGTACAAACTATTTTGTTGCAAAGCTTATCTTAATTTGAATAATATTATGAATATTATTCTCCTTGTTTCTAATGTCTAGTGTTATTTGTTATTTAAAACTACATTAAAAAAACCAGAGATAAGAATATTCAAATATTTATAAGCGCAAAACAAAATATACATTTATTGTCAACATTAATTTATAGACAAATCTTAATGAAACTTGATGGAAATATGTGGAATATTAGAATATTCAATCCCAGAAAATTTCAGCTGTCAATCAGAAAAACCTAAAAATCTAGGAATCGATATAGAACCCCCAAATAATACACAAATTTGAATGAAACCAGGTGAAAATATGTAGAATGGTTAATTAATTATTTCCTGAAAATTTCAGCTTTATATCTTGAAAAGGAGTTGCAAAAATTAAGAAAACTTGAAAATCTAGGAATCGATCTAGCACTCCAGATAACTGAAAGATGGACAAAACAATGTAGAGATTTTCACTAAAATTTTCAGCTGTCTATCTTGAATAGAAGCTGAGAAAATCATGTTTACCCCAATTCACTAATTATGAACAGACGGACTTACGGACATTTGGAATTATAGAGTGGCTTGGCTACTAAAAATACAGATAAGCACTTCTTAGTAAAAATGTATACTATAGGTTTAACACAATATAAGAAGCCTCTAGGGGCACTTATGGTTTATTTACAATTTATTGTCTTGTAATTAATCTACCTATCCCTCTATCTATAGGTGAAGATTATGTTCAACAATCACATCAACATGTTCATCAAGAGGTCTGAGATCAACATAGAGACAAGTTCCTTCTGTTTGAACACCTAAATGATTTTTTAAATTTAAAAATTATGTTTATTTGTAATTTCAATGTTTCAAAAATTCATCTAAATTTTGTTGAAAAAATGTGTAAATGCTATCTATTTGTCCAACTTTCAATTAAGATTTATGGTGCAAAAAATATCACTTTTACTATATATAGTATAAATAGGCAGGTTTGTGACTATTTTCTTTAGGAATGTAAATTTTAAAGTAACTCAAAGTTTTTATAACAATATTGTCTTATTTGTTGGCTCAAAAACTTTGCATTCTTTAATTTTATTTTGGTTGGTCGATTCCAAACTAGTAGTGTAATTTTTTTTTAAGCAATGCTTTTAATTTACGAAATGGGTCATATTGTTTATTTTTATTGGGATTATAGATTTCTCTGTTTGTCAGTCAGTTAACTTTTTTCTTAAAAGGTTTCGTGGTTTACTTTGAGTTTTCGTGTTTTCTTTTTGATAATGATTAAACATTTGCTCTATTACTTACTTTGTCCGTTTGTTTACTCCATGATTGTTTTACATATGCTTTCTTTTGGATGCTGGTATCCTTGTCAGTTAATATCTATATACAATCAAGGACTATACATTTTTTCAGGTATCTATAGGGATAAGACAATGACTGATAAATTGATATTATCCCCAAGGATAATTACCAATCAGTTGTTGAAACATTTGGATATTCAACTTAATGAACCAGCCAACCAAAATTCAAAAATTTAATAGTCCCCAAAGTTATTAAGTCAAGAAATAAGAAATCTTTTGGACTAGTGTAATAAAAAGACCAATGTCCCCCCTCTCCCTGCATTGCATTCAAAGTTGAAACTTTCTTTGTACATTTTAGTATTATTGGATATTTTGACAGGGGAATATTTCTCCTTAATTTAGGTTGCTAATATAATCCTCAGATATTGGTCAATACCTTCCTCGATGGTCTTGGGAGTTGATTGGAGCGCGTATAAGTTGGGAAGGGGAGGGGAGGTTATTAGCCAGAAAAACATTTAATCAGGGTTGACGAGAATCTCTAACAATATCCACGTATTATACATCCATTTTATTTAGAATTGAACTGGATTTTACGAAAAATTTTAGTTTTCATACATTTTTATATTTTTCATTTCTTTTTAAAGGGAGTGTCAATAGCCAATGGGAGAGGGGACTTATTACACTCAGGGATAAGGGATGGGAAACGTAGGAAAATATTATTTCAGGCCTATTTCAAGCCTAGGCCTATTTCTAGCCTAATAAACCAGTTTTGGGATAGCGCAGTGGTTCGTATAAAATGCTAATGAAAAAGCTGTGTGTGTGTGTGTAGATAAAGTATAGAATCAAATTCAGGTAGCTAGTTTAAAGTAAAAAACATAACTTTTTATAAACCTATATATTAATGGCTTTTGTTAAAATGAAGTTTTTTCTCTCCCAAATTTTTTTATCTTTTACTTTGGTAATTTGAATTGTCAGAAAGCTATCGTTGGGTTTCCCTCAGACAGATTTTAGTTTGTATTATTTGCATTTTTATTAATGAGTAAAAATTTTATTTGAAAATTTCATTGCTAATTAAAATTCAAAATAAATAAATGAATATGCACTTGGGTAACATTCTATCAAGTTCTTTGGATTCTATAATGTAATGATATATCTGTACTGTGTTGTATTGTACAAAAATTAGGGTTAAGGTGGTGTATCAGTTCCGTACTAAATTTTTAAAATTCAAAATACAACATCTAATTTATAAACTACCAAATGAAAATTCGTAGCTACCTTCTTTCCAAAAAAATAATCCCGTTATTTTTGTTTTTCTATATGGCCCTTTTTTAATGTTTAACTCTAAGCAGATTTAATAATTAAACTAATGTGATCTAACACCATTTGTATTTATTTTTTCGTAGCAGACGAAATCATTATTTTTTCCAGAATTGTCTGCTTCTAAAATTTCCGCCATCTGTGATTTGGGCTTGTTTTGTATCAACCAATCACCAATTGGCGCCGCCAATTGGTGATTGGTTGATACAAAACAAGCCCAAATCACAGAACACTATTGGTTTAGAGCGGTAGCCAATATGAGCCGTCCGCCAGTAAGGTCATTAAATTAGGCAAATGGTAAAAGTTGCATGATCCCTTTCAAAACCAGGCCGAGACCTAATTTATGGCCAGGTTTCCTATCCCTTATCCCTGATTACACTTGTCCCCAAAGTTTTATAATAACGTTTTCTTGTTCGTCGGCTGACAACTTTGGGGACTTTAGTACGAGTTTTGATTGTTTGGTTTATTAAATTGAGTGTTAAAAAGTTTCAATCACTAATTTTACGTTCCAGAGGGGGTAATTTTGTGTATCATCATTGGGGATGTACATGAATTTATCGGCCATTGTCTTATCCCTTTAGATCCCAGGTCAATAGCCATACATACCATTATAACATCTCTGTTAGAGGAATTGCCATGCAAAGTTTTCATAGTTGCAATGCTTTCTAAATTGTGCCTACTGTTAGAAGAATTGCCATGCAAAGTTTGAACTCGATAGAACAATTCTAACATGCCTATTCTAACGTTTACAGAGTTGCTATACTTTTCAAATTATACCCAACTGTTAGAGGAATCATCGTTCAAAGTTCGAGATCGGTAGGGAAATTCTAACATGCCCAAATAAAAGATATCTATTATCTATCTATTACAACATTATAACGAAGAACTTTGTTTATATGAGATGAAAAGTAGACATGGTAGTATGTATATTATAAAATCATTAGGGACATTGGGCTGTTTATTACACTGGTCCCCAATTTTATAACAACTTTAGGGTCTTTTATTTAATTTTGATTGGTTGGTTTATTAAGTTAAGAGTGTTAATTATAATCATAGACAGAATAATTTTGTGTATATGCATTTATCAGCCATTGTCTTATCCCTTTAGATATGAAATTGTAAAGCCTTGAAAAACATGTTTCTAATTATTTTGTAATTTACACAACAACAAAATTTCCAGGGATCTAAAGGGATAAGACAATGGCTGATTAATTCATTTAAATACCTAATGTTAACCAATAAAATTACCCTTACTGTAGATTAAAATTAGTGGTTGAAACATTTGAACACCAATCAAAATTTCCTTAAGCCCAAAAGTTGTTAAGTTAACAAATAAGAAAACATTGTTATAAAACTTTGGCAAAGAGCGAGAGGGGACAATTGGCTGTTTATTACACTAGGTTTTATAATTACGTTTTCTTATTCGTTGGTTTAACAACTTTGGGGACTTTTATTGAATTTTGGTTAATTGGTTCATAAATTTCCAAACGTTTCGACTAGGGTTGGGCCGGATACTTTTTTGGCCGGATACCGGATATCCGGCCAACGCCGGATATCCGGCAAATATCCGGTTATCCGGCCAAATTACCGGATATCCGGCCGGATAACCGGCCAAATTACCAGATATTAAAGTAGTAAAAACAAAATTTCTTCAGAAATTTAAACTTATTCAGAAAAATGTTCTTCTAGCTTCAATAATAATAAAATTATAGCCATTTAAGATTTTAAAAAGCAGAGATTTTTGGTGTAAAGTATAAAAAATTATAGAGTCGGATATCCGGCCGGATAGTTTCAATATCCGGTATCCGGCCGGATATTGAAAATGGCCGGATATCCGGCCACACCGGATATTTGGCCCAACCCTAGTTTCGACCAATAATTTTATACAAAAGGAGAAATTTTGTGTATCATCATTGGAGATGTACATAAATATTTTGGCCATTGTCCTATCCCTTAAGATCCCTGAAACTTTGGGGACTAGTGTAATAAACTAAAGCACCCCATTGTCCCCTCTCTCTGTCGGAAAAAAAATTAATTCTTGTTTCGAGAAGTGTTTAGCTTTAGATAAGCACAATTGAATTTTGGCTTCCCGCATTTTAGACATTGCTGTCTTTTTGAAAGTTATTTGACATTTAAAGACTTTCAGGATGCCTAGTTGGTTCGTTGGTTAGTTTTATAGCTTCATTAGAGGAGTAGTGATATACAGAGAGAGAGAGAGGGGACAATGGGCTGTTTATTACACTAGTCCCCAAAGTATTGTGATAAAGTTTTCTTATTCGTTGGATTTACAAGTTGATTTTGATAGGTTGTTTTATAAAGTTGAATGTTTAAACTTTTCCACCACTGTTTTTAATATATAAAAAGGGGTAATTTTGTGTATTATCAGTGGGGATGTACATCAATTTATCAGCCTTTATAATCAGAGAGGGAGGGGACATTGTGCTATTATTTACACTGGTACCCAAAGTTTTATATTTTAATCGTTAGCTCTGAAACTTTGGGTACACTAACTAAATTTTGGTTGGGTTGTACAAAGGGAGAAGTAGGTTGCAGGTAAAATTCCGTAAAGGTGTGTGTTTTAAGGCTTAAAAATAGCAGTAGAACGATAATATTCACTAAATATGTGTATTATTTATTGAAAAGAACTGTAGACAATTTAAAAAAAAAAGTTAACATAAGTAGTGTCCAAATGTTTCAACAAATCATTTTAAATTTATAACGGGGGAAATCTTGTTTATTATCATTGGGAATGTATATCAGTTTATCGTCTACTAGCGGCTACGCCCCAAGTGGCAAGTATGGAATGAATCCCAAATCCCATTTTTTTATTTTAGATTTTTAAAAAGTAATAAAGGGGGGGTATTTTTTTCTAATCGCGATTTCTCTTGCAAGGGTGGTGTTACCCTAACCCAAAATAGTTATAAACCTTCCCAGGACCTATGAAGAGCTACACTGTAAAGGAGAACCTGATTGGTTCAATGGTTAGTGAAATACTTCGGTACAAACAAACAGACAAACAGACATCCTGTTTCTTTATTATAAGGATGAAGATACTTGGCTAAAAATATTAAATATTATATTTTTAGCGTTTTTTATTAATTTTTATCAAAAACATGTTTCTCTTGTGAGATTTAAGAAAAATGATAGTTATTTCTCGCATCGTATTATAAACAGCTTTCCGCGGATATAGAATGTACAATTATAAGATTAACATCAGTTTTTTAGCTCCAAGGTGCCGAAGGCACGGGCTAAAAAACTGGTTTTAATCTTATGATTGTACATTTTTATATTTGTAGAAAGCTGGATATAATACGATGCTGGACATAGTTTTTTTCGTATGGATGAGAACTGGTTCCTATCCACCGGATTCGAATTAATACGAGAAAAAGAGATTTTGTGCTTGACAAGGAACTATGGGGGGAAATGCATAGGAAAGGAGGAGGGTTTAGTTTACGTAACTAAATATTAAGAAAACCAGGATGACAACATCAATAAAAGCGAAGCTCTGAAACGGTTTGACAGACGATCATTAACTCTTGTAGAGTGTCAGAACTGAAAATACAAAATAAGAATATATATAAGTTTTGACAAAATTATACGTAAATTTACTACTACAGGAATCATCATGCAAAGTTTGAAATCGAGAGGACAATTCTAACATGCCTAAATTAACGAAAAAAGAAATCTGTTACGGACGGACGGACTGACCGAACCTAATTACAGAAAAGCTTCGCTTTTAAAACTTTGGGGACTAGTGTAATAAACAGCCCATTGTCCCCTCTCTCTCTCTCTGAAAAATATTCGCTTTTAAAAATGGGGATTCACTTTTTTTTTAAATGCCACTTTCTTACTATCTCAGGGAGGAAGGGGACATTGGACTGTTAATTAAACTTGTTCCCAAAGTTTTATTACATTATTTCTCCATTAGTTTGCTTTTGTTTGTTTGAACTTTAACGTGTCCTAAATCTACAGAAAGGTTAATTTTATTTATCATCCATTGTCTTATCCCTTTAGGTCCCTGACTTGACAATGGGCTTGGTTCTTAATTGGGAGAGATAGGACATTGGACTGTAAATTACACGGATATTCAAAGTTTTATAACCACGCCATTATCGTACGATATAAGTAACAGAGTGTGTGTTTTACTGTTTGTGTGTACCAAAGGATCTTGCTAACTATTGAACCGATATGTTTCTCCGTTAATAATTGCTTCTCATAGGTCCAGGAAAGGTTTATAACTATTTTGGGGGGAGGGTACCACCACCCTCCCAAGAGAAATCATCTATAGAAAAAAGATAATAATCACATCCTTAACGCATTACTCATTCTCTAAGTTAAGATTATTGGTTGAAAAATTTGGGCACTACTAGTTAGGGACCAAAGCAATCTAAATTCTTTTTAGCTAACGAATAAGATAATATTGCTATAAAACTTCTGGGGAACCAGTGTAATTTGCTGCCCATTGTCCCCTCCCTCCCTATAACCTTTTTAAAGATTGGGAACAAAATGTCTAGGGAGGGAGGGGACATTGGGCTGTTTATTATACTAGTCCCTAAAGTTTTATAATAACCTTTTCAATATTTGTTGGCTTAACAACTTTGTGGACTTTTTTTTGAATTTTGATTGGTTGGTTTATTATTCA
The DNA here is from genome assembly GCF_053477335.1 of Acartia tonsa. Classification (NCBI taxonomy): domain Eukaryota; kingdom Metazoa; phylum Arthropoda; class Copepoda; order Calanoida; family Acartiidae; genus Acartia; species Acartia tonsa. The sequence continues at coordinate 11,760,078 of NC_137274.1, forward strand.
TTCAGCACCCTAAATTAACGTATAATTTCTATATTTTCAGAGTTTCGCTTTTATGGATGTTGTCATCCTTGTTATGTATTAAAACAATCACAAGCAATCAACAAACAGAAAAATGTCAAAATTACTTGAAATTATGAAAAAATTGGACAGTTTATTAATTTTTAGTTTTGGTGAGTAGTTTTTATTCTTCTTATATAAAAGTAACAGGATGTCTGTGTGTGTGTGTGTGTGTGTGTGTGTGTGTGATTGTGTTTGTCTGTAGCAAATGATCTCGCTAGCCGCTAGACTGGTATGGTTCTCCTTTATCACAAAGCTTCTCATAGGAAGATTTACAACTTTTTTGGGGGGGTTGCAACCTTTTAAACTAAAATTGAAAATGTATCTAGGGGCGTAGCCGATAATTATATAGCCTTGTACTAAAGTAACAGTATCGGGTTCTCCTTAACAGGGTACCTTCTCATAGGTCCCGGGAATGTTTATAACTATTTTGGGGGTGGGTACCACCACCTTCCCAAGAGAAATCACAAAAAATCGAATTTTTTTTTACTTATAGAGACTTGAACGCAACATAGATAGGTATAATATTACTTTAAAAAAAACATAAAGGCCCGCAGGGGCGTAGCCGCTAGTTTATATATAAACTGCTCAATAAAGGCATGTAGCGATTGATGTAGCCGTTTGCGAGATATGATTTAACAGACACAAAAAAAAACATTTAAATAAAATAACTTACTTCTTTATGATTTAAGATACTAATGGCTTCGCCTCTAGAGGTTTCTTATTCTAGTCGAGGGGGTAATTTGTTTTCTAGGGTTAACTTTCTTGGAAGGGTGGTGGTACCCTCCCTCAAAATAGTTATTACCCCTCTCTAGAACTATGAGAAGCTTCACTGTAAAGGAGAACCAAATCGGTTCAGTGGTCAGCAAGATCTTTACCTAAACACACACAAACAGACAGACATATGGACAAACTGTTACTTTTATAAAATAACTAGTTACTTCACCCCTAGCCTCTAGGAAAAGGCCATAAAAAATAGCTTAAAACCACCACATGATATCCATGAATCTCATATGAAAAATACAACCAATTCGGACCAGCAATTACCAAGATCTTTAGCTTCAGACAAGAAAAATTGCTATTTTATATTATAATAATTTTTCATTGTGTTGAATAGAAATTTTTGGTTTTACCGTTTTCCCTTTATCAAAACTGCATTTTTTTTATGAAATCATCCTAATAATTTAAAACTTTTATTTATTTTAGTTTTTGTGTCTTTAATATCTGTTTGTTCAGCCACGTATTCAAATATTACAAACAAGGTAAAATTTTTTTCAGGGATCTAAAGGGATAAGACAAAGGCCGATAAATTGATGTATATCCCCATTGATGATACACAAAATTACCCTTTCTGTAGATTAAAATTAATGGTTAAAACGTTTGAACCTAATAAACCAACCAAAGTTTTGCATCGAATTACCGAGGGGCCGAAGGCTGTCAACAATAATAAATGACAATTCTCCCATAATTTTGAATCATCTGAGACTACTAATTAATTTTATTTTTTGATAAAAATTAATTTTATATTTTTGTTTTAGAAATTGAAAATCCAATCCTTTTTTGGTGAAGATATTGATAGTCAGGTAAATATCAGGGATATAAAGGGATAAGACAATTGCCGATAAATTGATGCACATCCCCAATTATAATACACAAAGTGACCCCTTCTGTAGATTGCAATGTGATTGAAATGTTTGGAGACCCTACATAATCAACCCACCAATCAAAGTTCACTAAGGGACCCAAAGAAAAGTAAATATCTGGGATATAAAGGGATAAGACAATAGCCGATAAATTTAAGCACCTCCCCAATGATGATACACAAAGTGACCCCTTATGTAGATTGCAATAAGTAGTTGAAATATTTTGACACTCAACTAATCAAATTTCTCTAAGGTCCCCAAAGTAAAGTAAATATCTGGGATATAAAGGGATAAGACAATGGCCGATAAATTTAAGCACCTCCCCAATGATGATACAC